>NC_132781.1:67676772-67977272 GCF_048418805.1 Vulpes vulpes
ATTGTTTGTTTCTTTGCTGTTGAGTTTAATAAGTTCTTTATAGATCTTGGAAACTAGCCCTTTATCTGATACGTCATTTGCAAATATCTTCTCCCATTCTGTAGGTCGTCTTTGAGCTTTGTTGACTGTATCCCTTGCTGTGCAAAAGCTTCTTATCTTGATGAAGTCCCAATAGTTCATTTTTGCTTTTGTTTCTTTTGCCTTTGTGGATGTATCTTGCAAGAAGTTACTGTGGCCGAGTTCAAAAAGGGTGTTGCCTGTGTTCTCCTCTAGGAATTTGATGGAATCTGGTCTCACATTTAGATCTTTCATCCATTTTGAGTTTATCTTTGTGTCTGGTGAAAGAGAGTGGTCCAGTTTCATTCTTCTGCATGTGGATGTCCAATTTTCCCAGCACCATTTATTGAAGAGACTGTCTTTCTTCCAATGGATAGTCTTTCCTCCTTTATTGAATATTAGTTGACCATAAAGTTCAGAAGCTTTCATTTTAGATAAATTTTAGAAACATTATTAACAGAACATCATCACTGTGTTATAGAACTCTATGCTCAACAACCATAAATGTCACATTTTTAAGCACACATAGGGAAGACATTTCAAAATAACATAAATTATATGGATCCCCAAAAAGCATATCCAATGGATATTATAAAATATTTCAATTACATAATAAGAAAAATACTCCATGTCAAATATTAAGTGTAATCAAAGGTGTGCTTCAATAGAAATGTATAACCTTAACTACATCATTAGTAAAAGCTGAAAGCTATCATGGTAAGTTATTATATATTAAAAAAGAGAAAGAGTGAGAGAGAGAGAGAAAACCAGAAAACAAATTACCTCCCCCCGTATAAGGGAGAATTTAAACTTAAGAAAAGAAAACTATACAGTTAAAATGCAAGAGCATTAACAAAGCCAAAGATAGATTTTTTTTTTTTTTGGAATGACCAAAATAGAATAAAAACAAAGATACATCTGGTGAGACAGATGAAGAAAGTGATCTTTATCAGTAATAAAAATAAAGGCACATTACTCACTCTATGGTCTGCAGACATTAAAAAGATAAGTTGGTATTATAAATAAATACTAATAAATTTTAAAATTTAGGTGTAATGGACAATATCATTAAAATATATCATTCAATAAAACAATCCAGGATGAATTGGAAAACATCCCTTATTACATTTCAACATTTAAGGAAATCAAAATTCCTCCCACAAGGCCCTATCTGACTTGCCAGCTACCACACAGATCTCATTCCCATCATACTCCCTTGAATCACTCCGCTCTAGCACACTAGCCTCTTACTCTGAAGGAATTTGTCAGATGGCTGAGACAGCAAAAGAGCTATTACAAAACAACTTGCTAGTAGTACAACTTTAGGAGTGAACACAGAACACAGGCTTAGGTAGCCATAGGAAAGCCACCCCATCAAGTCTTGGAAAAATAACCCCCCCAAATCCCTAAGGAAGTAAAATGTAAAAAAAAAAAAAAAAATCTGAAGTAGTTAAGAGTTATCCAAGCAGAAAGGAATTTCAAACAGAGGCACTGTCCTGTGTAAATGAGAGTGGTGAGAGAGGCTGTAAGGTGTGTGTGGAATTGTAAGACATTAAATAGGGCAAGAGGTAAAGCAGAGAGATGAATGAGAGAGAAAGCTAGGTATGCAAGCCTGAGCCAAAAAAGAAGTATTCTCACTTCATTTAAATGAGTCAAGCCTAAAACAACAACAACAAAATTTAAGCAGTCACTGGAGTGTTGCAAGCATTGGGGTCACACAACCAAAGTTGAAATTTTGAGTGACTACTCTAATCTACAGTGTGGAAACCTCTTGAAGGGGAGGCAGCCTGAGGCAGAGACCAGATAGGAGGCTCTTGACATAGTTCAGGTCACATGTAATTGTGGGTTAAAATAATTCGAAGGGAATGAGAGAGGGAGAGAGACCAGAGAGAAGGAGAGATAAAGAGGGAAGAGAGGGGCAGAGGGAAAGAGAGATTTGAAAAGTTTAAAGAAATACGGTGATTAAGCCTTGACAACTGATCAGAACTAAAGGCCAGAAGATGAATAATATTTCTAATATGTTAGACCATCTAGAATCAGGTGTAGTCAAGAAAAAAGTCTGGAACAGATGTTAAAGTGCTGCATACCATATCACAGAGGCAAGGTGTTACCTCTCTTTGACTAAGAATGAAAACATGACAAAAAAGAACAAGTACAAAAGTTCAAAATATAGTTAATCACCCAAATGTCAGTCCCAAATAAAGGCCATCATTTAGATGCCTGACATGACAAGAAGACAGCCCTGTTTTGTCAGAGTCTCATAGTTCCCATGAGATACTCTCAGGCAGTTACCAAAACCTATTGCCGTAGTTGGCCTTGTATTCTCCCTAATGGATGCCATTCAGTTACCGTTCTCTGATCATTCTGACAGAAAATTGAAGTCTGAAGAGACCTTGTTTGTTTGTCCTTTTATATCCAGGGGGAACAGTGTGCCTCGTGTTCCATCTGTGAATCATCCTTATTTTAATCAGTATCTCTTACATAAGCTAAAAGAGAAATTGATTGAAGCTGTTACTTTGCAGGCAAAGAAAAAAAAATATTTGCACTAACCTCATGAGAAAAATATGCTTTAGCACAGGCATAAGCAGAATAGGTACCTTCGGAATAACTACACATTGTATTTTTGCTTTAAACAGCATATTTCAAAAAGTGATACAATTTGGATATTGTTTAGGGAAATCGGAGACTCTCCTTACTTTGTAAAGTGGCATAAATATTTCTCTCTTTCAAATTCTCTTTCTTTCTCTTGATGACATAAAATGACACTTTTGCTAGTTGAAAAACAATCAGCACTGCAACTCTATTTTCACCTTTTTAGTCTCCTAAGCAACAGAGAATTCATGGATTTAGGACTCTGGACTCTGGAGTGAGGAGAATTTTCTTCTTGGACAATGCAACTACTGGATTTTCCTCACCAGCTGAGCAAAAAGAGTCAACCAAGTAATACTTTTGAAATGAGAGTTTTGTAATAAGAACTCAAAACAACATATATTTCGGTCTTGGATTCTAAATGAGGTCATTGATCCATAACTTGACAAATCACTAGCCAGCTTCCTATTATTAAAACACAGGAAGCAGAGCACAACAGGAAAATAATGCAATAGCAAAGGTGGTGACTTGGTCAACCTCGTAAATTGGAAGGCTGCCTTCCAGAAAGGTTTAGGTGCAGAGAGAAAACAAGGATGAATATGTCCTCTCCTGCTTGTAGCAACTCACTTTTCAGAGACCACAGCACATTTTCGGAAGTCATAAAACACGCTCCTAAGAGAGCAAAGGAAGACAATTATCATTGTGCAGGTCTGACACCATATTGGGGATGAGGAGTTGCGAAGAGAGCTGAAGTTTTTGGTTTTTAATGTCTCAGAATTTAACATATTATAAAATCAGTTTTTTTTCTCTTTTCTTTGCATTCTGATATTGATCTATCTTGTTCAGGCTTCTAGAACACTCATTACATGTTAAATTCTGAATAAAGACCACAGCTATCCTATCAGTGTAACCATAAAGGTTGATAGTGATTTTCAAGAAATTAAAATTATTTCTAAAACTATCCAACATAAAGCAGTCAAATGTAATATAAAAAGAACAAATTCTACATGAAATGTTCCCATTATAGAAGTGTGCCTGTTGATACTATAAATATGCTCAAAAAATAAGCAAAAAAATAAGAAAAATAATATATTCACTGAGGTTGTAATGTAACACAAGTATAGATGAAATGATGATATACTGTATTTTACCTTGATTTTGTTCCTTCAAAAATATTATAATTACAATAGTTTCCACCATTTTTGAGACAGTTTCCTTCTTCTTTTTTTTTTTTTAAAGTAATTTGCTTCCTTTTTTTTTTTTTAATTTTATTTATTTATGATAGTCATACAGAGAGAAAGAGAGAGGCAGAGACACAGGCAGAGGGAGAAGCAGGCTCCATGCACCGGGAGCCCGACGTGGGATTCGATCCCGGGTCTCCAGGATCGCGCCCTGGGCCAAAGGCAGGCGCCAAACCGCTGCGCCACCCAGGGATCCCGAGACAGTTTCCTTCTTGAAAATATTGAGAGGTAAGAACTCTCAATGAATAGTCAACCTGAATTCTCACCTAAGTTCTGCAATTATTGTAAGGTGTATCTTTGTCACTTAATTTTTCTGGGTGTAGTTTCCTTACCTCTTAAAGGAGGTGGCTGAATGAAATAAACACAAATCACCTTCCAGTTCCTCAATTTACCAAAGTATTTGATATCACAATTCTCTTAACCTGTTTCATTTCCTCAAGTCTTCTGGGCTTCCTCCCGCATCACCCAGATCCACTTGCTTGCCTAAGTAGAATAACAGCTTGTCTGGGACCTTGACTTGTTATTATTTCTTGGGGAAACATAAAATTAAGGTTAAATAAATAAATGAATGTTTCTTTGCTGCAGGTGACCTAAGTGCTAAACCAGGTACTCTTCATCCTCATTTGTCCACCATCGATTCCAGAATCCCTTCATGCTCAGATGGCAATTGATGGGATGACTAAAACCAAGAAGCCATTGGTGACTATGTTCTTTTCAGGCCATGGCTGCTGTATCCTGACTTAAGTTTAAACTGAGAGCCTCAAGAGACACTCTGGCAAATGTCCTTACCAGCAAACAAAACCTTCCTTGGCATTCTTCGGAGTGGATATCAGCTGTTGGCAATATGGTTCCCCCAGATCCTAGGATTAGCTGAAGTCTCAGTTCCTGCTACATGATAGATCAGCTCTCCCTCCTCCAAAACCACTTCAGCCTCTTTACAAGTGTGTCTCCTGAGAGAACTCTGATAAACTCCCCAAATGCAAGTCAACCTATAATAGACTGATAATGTGCCTCCAGGGAACACAATCTAGGACAACACCAAATTGAACTATTAAACAGAGCAAAGGCTATGCCAGTCATATTCTAAGTTCTACGCATTTAATTGTTGTTTGTTTCATTAGCAAATAACATACAAGTTACAGTAATGCTAATCATCCTAATTTTAAACGGGGCTCTAAACACAACCAAACCTTTCAAATAAAATATAATCTATTGATATTTGAAAATTGTCTCTCAGTTTAACAGGGTAAAATTCTGGCTCATTTTAGGTTGTAATGAAATATCAAATGTATGCTGTGCTCAAGACTAAGTATCTCAATTAGCAAGAAGCAACACCAATAAATTTAGTTTGATTTCCAAATTGGGTACAAATATGCATTGTGAGTTCCAATTAATATTAAGAATAGAAACTATCATGAAAATAATTAAAAGAACTATATTTATACAGAATATTTTATTTCTTTTGGTTCTAATGAAAGAAATCATGTAATACTTAAGGCATCATTTTCTCCTGAACCAAGTAGAGATTTCTCCAATAATTGAGAATTTTATTGGTAGTTAAAAGCCTGACAACTTTTCATTAAAAAGTAATATCAGAAGGTATTTCATGACATTCTTTTAAGCACACATCATATCTTTAATGCTTCTATTTATCATTTTTATTCTCTCCTACCCACTCCATTTTTTTAAATAAGATTTTATTTATTTAATTGAGGGAGAGAGAGAGAGAGAGAGAGAGAGAGAGAGAGAGAACAGGGGAAAGGGCAGAGGCAGAAGGAGGAGCAGCAGGCTCCCTGCTCAGCTCAATCTTAGGTTCAATCCTAGGACCCTGAGATCATGACCTGAGCTGAAGGCAAATGCTTAACCAATTGAGCCTTCCAGGAGCCCCCTATCTGCTCCACTTATAAAGTGGAGATATCTAAACACACAGATATCTAAACTTTTTAACTGTCTGATGACAGATTCCAACCTAGTCAAAACTGAAATGCAGGGCAATGGAGAGGCAAGTTTTGGAGAGTACTCTGTGATGTCACTCCATGTGTCCTGATCCCTCCCCTTCCATCAACACATACTCTCTTCAGATGTCTAATCTACTCATGTTGTTCTAGATCTCTTATCCAAGGTACAATAAATATAATGAGTATGAGATATATAATTTGAACAGGAAGACCTATATAGTTTTTAAAAAACCCCTCTTAATTCTGATGTAATTTAACTTGAGTTACTGTATACTAAAGTGTAAGGAATGTATTATATGTACTATTTTGGATGCATTTACATTGGGAGGAAGAACCATAAATAAAGCAATATTTAGGATTCAGAAATAAATTTCTGCTTATTGAATTTTAGGCATTAATAAAAGAGATATATTTGAGGAAGGTCTATCTCAGAGCCCATCAAGTTACACCACTAACCTTTTTTCACCATAAACATGAAAATCATCTCCTTTTGTTGAATATTGGTTAAACAATGATCAAAATTGTGTCTTTTTTTAAGATTTTATTTATTTATTCATGATAGAGAGAGAGAGGCAGAGACACAGGCAGAGGGAGAAGCAGGCTCCATGCAGGGAGCCCGATGTGGGACTCGATCCCAGGTCTCCAGGATCAGGCCCTGGGCCAAAGGCAGGCACTAAACCGCTGAGCCACCCAGGGATCCCCTCAAAATAGTATCTTAGTAAACGTTTAATTGTCTAATGTTCTAAAGTAATGTCGATTAACCATTAACATGTCTTTCCCAATTTTAATATTTTGTAGAAATGGAAGCCCTACAATTCCAGGGCATATTGCATATTAATTTCTTCAACACTTATTAATTTTAATGTTCATATTCTGGTCATAAAGAGAACTGGAAAATAGTGAAATTTTGTTGCGTTGTGATTTTTTTTTTGTTTTATCTAAGCACATTATAGAAATGTAAAGATAGTTAATATAAATTGTATAGAGTGGTACTTGTGAGGATCCTGAATCCTTAACTAGCTAGTAATTGTGCAAGACCATCCTTGGCTTCTCCCCTAGTCCTGAGGTCTGTATCTCATTTGGGAAAGCACATTTTCCATTTAATCCTACATATGTGCCCTTCCTAATCAGTAGTCACTAAACATAAAGGAATGGCCTTATGGGAATTGACAGGAATGTTATCAGTGATAGAATTTAAATGCAATTTTTCTACAATCCTTGAATACTTTTCTATACATTCCATGAAGTTAACTTGAAAGGATGAATTCTGGACCCAGGTTTGCCTCAGCCCACTCATTAACTATTAGAGCAAGAGCCTGCTACCCACATATTTTCTTTAAACATATTATTACTTATGGGATGTCCCCTAAGCAACCAATATGACAAACGTTAAAATTATGCTTTGTGCCCTCTAGGCAGCCATCTACAAATTCACATTGGTATAATACCTGCTAAAATTTGTCAATATTATCTAGGCAATTCTTGGAATTTTGAATGTAAATTGATTTTGCTTAGCTCTGTCAAGCCCCTGGTGTATTTGGACCCTCGTCATGGGTCATAGGGCAAGCTTCTTAAAGATTCAGTTCATTTAAAAAAAAACAAAACAGCAAAAAGTGTTCCCAATGGGACATATATTTTGTACTTTTTACAGCAACAACTTGGTTTCTTCCTCGTCCCTCGTCTATTTGTTTGTTCTGTGATCACTCAGGTTTTGCCAGGTGTTAGGCTGTTGCTGCTGCAGATATAGCATTGCTATGGAGATAATGAAAATGAAGAGAAAATTTTCTGTCCATCTACTATGTATCTATTTTCTTTTTTTTTAAGATTTTATTTATTTATTCATGAGAAACAGAAAGAGAGAGAGAGAGAGAGAGAGAGAGGCAGAGACACAGGCAGAGGGAGAAGCAAGGCTCCATGCGGGGAGCCTGTCCTGGGACTGGATCCCAGGTCTCTAGGATCACGCCCTGGGCTGAAGGTGGTGCTAAACCGCTGAGCCACCTAGGCTGCCCTATGTATCTATTTTCTAACATCTATCTATCTATCTGTTTGATAATTTCAGAAAATAAGCACAGTAAGTATAATAACAGAGTGTAATAAGGTAGAGAGTGATTGTGAGGATGAACTGCTTAGGCTCCCCAAATATGCTTCTTTCTGGTGACATAGTCCTCATTTTTGTTATAAAAACTCCAACTTTAGCCATGGAAATAAACTAGGTTGAAAATTTACATGATGTTGAATTTTGAGATCATGAACAATGTATTTTGCAACCTGGTTTCATCAGTCTTAGGGTACTGAAAGGCCACCCCTAGAGGGGCTGTCATAATTTCAAGGCTTATGTACCTGGAACTAGGAAATATGGTATCAGAGTATTTCCTTTTCATTCTAATAAAGGCCGAGTAAGCAGTCATCCAGCCCACTGTCCTCTTACATCTTACTGTGTATCCTAATATCCTCAACTTAAGTATAGGTAGTCTGTGTTCCTAATGGCCCATGGTGAGTAGCCTATGCACATCCTTCTCATGCTCCAGAAAGACCTGACCCTTTCCCTTTGGATTCTAAGATACTGAAAGTTGGGACATGCCCGAAGGTAACGGATATAACAAATGTAAGCAAAATAATAGTCACTGAGCCTAAAACAGGGAAAGATTTTGCCGCACAAGTGATAAGCCTGAAAAACACTATGTGAGCTCATCTTTTGGTAAGAAAGTGTCCTAGGCCTAAGGCCCAATCTTATGAAAGGGTTTCAAAAACCGTGCATTTGAGATTTTCCTTCCCAATATCTCTTGAACCCACTTTGACTGCCAGAGACCACTTTGACATCTTTATATCTTCTTAAAGCAAAATACCTTGATGAAGATGCTTATACTTGCTGACTTTTTTAAAAAAAATTCTCTTTAAAAAAAAAAAAAAAAAAAACATGTTGCTGTATCTCTCAACTTGATAAGATTAGAAGTAGAAGGCCAGAGCTAGTGCTCTCATCCACCTTGTAAACACCATCATCAAGAATCACCAAGGCACAATAGATACACTCATTGTTCACCATAAATCCTTGCAAAACATTCAGCTTAACTTTCAGCATCATGAATGGTGCCTCATCCAGATTTCAAACTGATAAACTATAATCCTTTTACATCGTATAAAATTACTATTATTTCTTATAGTTCTGAGCATATTAAATTACATGCGATTTCAGAAAGGGGCTAATTAACTTACTATTTACTGTATAACTCAGTGAAGTTTTCTTTTTAATATTTAAAAAAAAAATTTTTTTTATTTATTTATGATAGTCAGAGAGAGAGAGAGAGAGAGAGGCAGAGACACAGGCAGAGGGAGAAGCAGGCTCCATGCACCAGGAGCCCGACGTGGGATTCGATCCCGGGTCTCCAGGATCGCGCCCTGGGCCAAAGGCAGGTGCCAAACTGCCGCGCCACCCAGGGATCCCCCTCAGTGAAGTTTTCTAATGTTTACATTTTGCTTTAGTGAATGTGTATGAGTATTTAAATTTTTAAAGGTGTGATTAGATAGTATATCCAACATTTATCATATTTCCTAAAGTATTAAGATTCTATGACTGACAGGTATAAGGTGAAAGCTCACTGTGGTTTTAATTTACATTTCCCTAATGATTGTGATGTTGAACATCTTTTCATTTTTTTTTTTTTTTTTTTGGCCATTTGTATGTCCTCTGCCCATATATATTTTTTAAATATCTTACTTATTTGTATGTGAGAGAGATATACCAAGAGACAAAGCACAAACAGTGGGGAGAGGGAGAAGCAGGCTCCTTGCTGAGCTGGGAGCCCAAGGTGGGGCTCGATCCCAGGACCCTGGGATCATGAGCTGAGCCGAAGACAGTTGCTTAACTGCCTGAGCCATCCAGGTATCCCTCTGCCCATTTGTTAATTGAATTATTGTTTGGTGTTGAGTTGTAGAAGTTCTTTATATATTTTTGATATCAACATTTGCAAATATCTTCTCCCATTCAGTAGGTTGCCATTTTGCTTTGTTGGTGGTTTCTTTCACTGTGCAAAAGCTTTTTATTTTGGTGTAGTCCCAATAGTTTATTTTTGCTTGTTTCTCTTGCCTAAAGAGACATATCTAGAAAAATGTTTCTGTATCAATATCAAAGAAACTACTGCCTATATTTTCAACTAGGAATTTTATGCTTTCAGTCCCATAGTTAGGCCTTTAACTAATTTTTAGTTTATTTTTGTGTGTGGTGTCAGAAAATAGTCCAGGTTCATTCTTTTGCATGTTGCTGGCCAGTTTTCCTCACATTATTTGTTGAAGAGATTACTTTTCCCCTATTGTATATTTTGGCCTCCTTTGTCATAAGTTAATTGACCATATAAGCCTGGGTTTATTTCTGGACTCTGTTACATTGATCTGTGTTTATTTTTGTGTCAAGGCCATACTGTTTTGATTACTACAACTTTGTAGTATATCTTCATATCTGGGATTGTGACACCTCTAGCTTTGTTCTTTTTCAAGATTGCTTTGGTTGTTTGTTGTCCCATACAAACTTTAGGAATATTTGTTTTAGCTCTGTGAAAAATATTGTTGGCATTTCGATAAGGATTACATTGTCTATGAAGATTCCTCAAAAAATTAACAATATAATTGCCATATGATCCAGTAATTCCCTACTGGGTACTCTGTCTTACATTTTGGTAATTTTTAATTATTTCTATCTTTGATTTTCAGTAATTTGTCTATGATATACTTAGGTGTAGTCTCCTCTTTATTAACTAGTTTAGGATTTGCTGAGATTCTTGGATCTATATATTGTTTTTAAGATATTTTTGGCCTTTATTATATTAAATACTTTTCTGCTCCATTTTCCCTCCTCTTTCTGAAATTCCATATATATATGTTAAAATATATGATGTTGCATCACAAGTCACTGAGGTTCTGTTTATTTTTTAACTTTATTTCCTTATTCTTCAGACTGAATTTTTATTGGTTTGCATCCAGATAAACTGACTTTTCTGAATTCTCTAATCTACTATTGAAATCATCATCTCATTTATTATTTTTTAATATAATTTTAATTTTATGTAATGCTTTTAATTTCTTTGCTGAAATTCTAAATTTATTATTTAGTGTTAAGAGTGGAATTATGTCCCCTCCCCTCATTCATGTTAAACTCCTAACTCCTAGTATCTCAGAATCTGAACTTGTTTGAAAAAAGGGGCATCACAGATGTAATTAGTTAAGCTAAAATGACCAAAATCCAATGACTATTATCCTTACAAAAGAGGAAATTTGGACACAGCTATATATAGAGGAAGAAAGTCATATGAAAATGAAGGCAGAGATTGGAAATATGGTTCTATAAACCAAGGAATGCCAAAGATTACCAGCAAACCACTAGAAGCTAAGTGATAGGCGTGGAAAGGATCCTCTATCATAGCCTTCAGAAGAAATCAATCCTGCAGATACCTTGACCTTGGACTTCTGGCCCCAGAATGGGAAACAATATATGTCTATTGTTTAATCCACAAGGTTTATGACACTTTGTTAGAGTAAGTTAGCAGATATAATAGATTCTGTTTTTCATATTTGAATGTATTTTTAGTAGTTGTCTTAAATTATTTGTCTCTTGTCAACATCTCAGTTATCTTAAGACTATATTTGCTGATCTTTTCTTGATTATAGATATTTCCTACTTTACATTTCTAGTAATTTTTCTATGCTGAATATAGAGGACGATGATATAGGAGCTCTGGATTATATTATATTCCTGTTAAGTATGTTTGGTTTGGTTTTGGCATGAAGTTCAGTTATAGATGAACCTTTTTTAATTTTAAAAAAGCTTTTATAAATGTTTAGTCCTTAGTTCTAGGGCATGTCTCTGATCCTACACTGTGGTCCTTACTCCTAATATGTGGCTTTTCTTAAATCTCAAGTGAATGGCTGAGAAGATTACCTAGATTTTTCCATTTTTAGCCAGGCTAGACCTCTGAACTATGAGCAACCTCTCTAGCCAGTCTCTTATTGTCAGGCCTACTTAATAGAGCATTGCTCTGAATAAGTTCAGACAAATTATCATCCCAAACTGATTGGGGTACCCTCACAAACCTCTGTGTATCCTACTCAGCATATCTTCTGTTCATTTAAAAAAAAATCCATTCCCATAAATTCCAACTGCTTTTATTGCCACAAAATCCACTCTCTTTCTCCGCTCAGTTTAAAAAGACTCCATGCTGTGCATGGACTCTTTCTCTCTTTAGTATAGTCGGGAGACCCTAGTATCATTAGATATTCCTCATGTATTTCTTCTTTCTTAAGAATCATGGTGCCATGCTGCCGATTGTCTAATATCTGATAAGTGTCACCTTATATATATTTTTGTAGTTTCATAATTGTTTATGAAATGTTTACTATGGAAATGGAAAAGCAAGTTTAGTGTCTATAAATGTGTCTTGGCCAGAAGGTAAAACAATTTTAAAATATATTTGTCATAATATCAGATATTATAACTAATAACTATAAAGTTTTTATCTTCTTTATATATGTCTCTAATTTCCCTTCTTTTAAGTGACATTTTAATATTCTGGATGAATTTTTATTTGTATGGATACTTTTTACCAACAAGATTTGAGGAAACATAGCTCTGATAAATGTTATCTCTCTTTAAGCTTCTGATAAAAAGGACAAATCTATTTTCCCCCCAGCCCCGTCAAATAAATAAATAAAACCTTAAAAAAAAAAAAAGGAAATATACTGAAATCAAAAAGCTTTTCCACAGTGAAGAAAATCATCAACAGAACAAAACAGCAACGTACTGAAAGAGAAAATGCATGCAAATGATTTATCTGATAAGGGGATAATATCCAAAATATATAAGTAATTTACACAACTCAACACCAGAAAAAAGATCTGATTTTTAAAATTGGTAGAGGATTTGAATAGACATTTTTTTAGTGAAGACATATTGATGGCAAACAAACACATATAAAGATGCTCAACATCACTAATACCAAAGAAATGCAAATCAAAACCACAAGGTGATATCACCTCACAGGAGTCAGAGTATCTATTATAAAAAAGATAAGAAATAACAAGTGCTGGTGAGGATGAGGAGTAAAAAGAACACTTCTGCACTGCTAGTAGGCATGTAAGTTGGTACAGCCACTCTGGAAAAACAGTATGAGGATTCCTCAGAAAATTAAAAATGGAAATACCATATGATCCAGTAATTCCACTACTGGGTATTTACTCAAAGAAAATGAAAACATTAATTAAAAAAAAATCATATGCACCCCCTAAGTTCACTGCAACATTATTTACAATAGCCAAAATATGGAAACAACCCAAGTACCCGTTTATAGATTACAGGATAGAGAAGATGTGGTATAGATATACAATGGAATATGACTCAGTCATAAATAAAAGAGTGAAATGTTGCCATTTGTGACAACATGGATGGACCTAGAGGGTATTATAAGTCAAATAAGTAGGACACAAATGAGACAAATGTTTCACTAGTACATGGAACAATAAAAGCAAAAATTAAAAAACAAAAAAGCAGAAACAGACTCATAAATACAGAGAACAAACTGGTGCTTGCCAGAGGGGAGGGGAGTGGAGGAATGTACAAAATGGGTGAAGGGGAGTGGGAGATACAAGGTTCCAGCTGTGGAATGAGTAAGTCATGGGGATAAAAGGTACAGCAGAGGGAACAGAGTCAATGGCACTGTAATAGCATTGTATCGTGACAGATAGTAGTTACATTTGTGGTGACCATAGCATAATGTATAGCGTTGCTGAATCACTATGCTACACACCTGAAACCAAAGTATACAATATTGTGTATCAACGATACTTCAATTTAAAAAATTACAATATTTTCCTGTTTAGCAATTGATTAATAAAGGGTATATTTTTAAAGATTTTATTTACTTGACACAGAGAAGGAAAGAGAACCAAAGAGGACAATCAGAAGGAGCTCCTGCAGAAAGAGAGGGAGCAGACTCTCTGCTGAGCAGGGAGCTTGATGTGGGCCTTGATCCCAGGACTGATATCATGATCTGAATCAAAAGCAGATGCTTAACCCACTGAGCCACCCAGGCACCCCAATAAAGGAATATTTTTCTCAAAATGTCCTTGGATTATATAACAGACATCACTAAAATTTAGACCTTTGTCACTGTTAACAAAAATAAATTCACTGGTGAATTGTTTATGCCCATATTGAAAAAGGTCATAAATTTTATATATATATATATATATATATATATATATATATGTTCCCGAGAAAATATTTTAAATTGTTTTCCAATGCCCAATCCTCACATTTAAATCCTAATCCTACATTTGTTTCCATTACCTAACAGCTCATTTTGATTCAGCATGAACTCAACCACTCTGTTAAACTAATCTGGAGTTTTTAAAGCCAGTATTACATTTGTAGTTCCTCTTTCCTAGGTCAAATCTTTTCCATATTCTTTTTCATCTCAGTAAGTAGATGAATAATAAAAAGAAATCTTTAAGAAAAAGCACAAAAGCATCCTAGAAAACTTATTACATAATTCAATGCATATGTAGTTTTTCTAAATGTGAAACTCTGAATCATACACTGTTATTGTCATCTTGTTTGTAATGATGAAACATCTAAAATCTAAAATAATATATGGCCATATTGTAAGTAAATACAAAAATAGAGGCTATGGTCATCCAAAAATTTCAAAAGTCAAAGTTAGCATTAAGAAAAAACTAGGGATGGGGACTCCTGGGTGGCTCAGTGGTTGAGCGTCTGCCTTCCGCTTAAGGCGTGATCCTGGAGTCCCACATCGGGCTCCCTGCACAAAGCCTACTTCTCCCTCTGCCTGTGTCTCTGCCTCTCTCTCTCTCTCTCTCTCTCTCTCTGTGTGTGTGTGTGTGTGTGTGTGTGTCTACGAATAAATAATCTCTTTTTAAAAATTATTTATTTATTTACTTACTTACTTACTACTTATTTATTTATTTATTCATGAGAGACACAGAGAGACAGAGAGGCAGAGACACAGGCAGAGGGAGAAGCAGACTCCAGGCAAAGAACCCGACGTGGGACTCAATCCCAGGTCTCCAGGATCAGGCCCTGGGCTGAAGGTGATGCTAAACCGCTGAACCACCTGGGCTGCCCTAAACTTTATAATTTTTTTTAAATTTTGGCTTGTTCTCCCATACATTTCTCCTCTAAAACTTGATCCCAGGTTAGTATCTTAGAACAAAATAAATAACATTTAAATACAATGAAGGACATTAACATTTAAATACTATTAAATATTATCAGACTTAGAATTTCAAAACACCACATATTCATGCAAGGATCATTGTCATTTGAGTCCTTTTGTGGTTCTGTGTATCGCAGGCTTTAAACAATTTCTAAAAACTTGTCATAACTTCCCAAAGTATTTAGGAACTTACAAAAGTTTGATACTAGTTTTAGAACACAAATATTTGAAAAGAAAATAAGCACAGAATTTACTGTTCTATGTAGAAGGCTGTTTGTTTATTTATGTTGTATTTATTTATTCATGAGAGACACACAGAGAGGAAGAAGAGCAGAGATATAGGCAGAAGGAAAAGCAGGCTCCCTGTGAGGAGCCCAATGTGGGACTGGATCCCAGGACCCCAGGATCATGACCCAAGCTAATGGTAGACACTCAACCACTGAGACACCAGGGCGCCCCAATGTAGAATTTAAAAATGCTCATACCTATCCCTTCCTAGTGATGTTGCATGTTGAACAAAAGAAAGAGTTTTGTGCTCTCCCACGATGGCCTGACTGCTAAGGTGACTGTGCCATATTTTATGGTCTTGATCTATGCCTTACTGCTGGTAAACTCCTGTCCTTCCTTTACTTTTTCTTTTATGTGTCAACATATCTTGCGAGCAATCCATATAATAATCTTGAACATTTAAAAATTTTCCCCCCAGCAAATATTCAGTTATCCTACTGGCACTATGTGTAAGGAATGGCGCATGGCACACCAGACAAGGAATGATGATCAAGCCAGACAGGGTTATTGACTTAATGCATTTATATATCATGGAGGAAGAAAGACAGCTATGCAGACAACTTCAACATATTTAATAAATGTGTTGATTGGAGAGCCTGAGAAATTATGGAATAACGTAAAAGGAGAATTCATACCAGATAAGGTATATCAGGAAAAGTGTTCCATAGAAGTGTCTTAAAAAATAGACCTGAGTAGAGAAAACTACAGGAAAGAGAGAAGAAAGCATTTTTTCTGACAGAAATAATCATTTATGTTAAAAATCTAGAGGTTTAAAGGTAATTCTTAAGTGACCAAAGTCTAGCCAATGTGATAAAAGAGTTAAATTCACTTTGAAATAGAAGCCACTGCTCTCTTGGACGATGCTTGGATGGAAATTACTAGTACCTTTCTAAATACCTGTACTTTCTTTTTAAATCTTCAGGTTGATGGCCATCCTCACTGTATTAATACTTTAAATGTGACTGTAGTTTAATTTTGGTGGTCTGTAACACATGTCTTGTTGCAAAGTAAAGGTAATTTATCAATCTAAACTGTGATATTATAATTTCCAATGTAAGAGTCTGGTTATAATAACTGTATTATTTACCAGATCCCCATTTTAGACTTCATGAAATTTTAACATTCAGAAAAATAATGCAAGTAATTAGACACAGTAAAGGTAATATTGACTCTGAAAGTCATAATACAATCATCTACACTGCATAGCCTCATCTGAAAATCTGGCTGGGAGACCTATTGCGGATGTGAGGCAACCATTTCATTACTGTGGTAGAATTTAAAGTTTTTCAAATTTTCTGACCTTTCTGTTTTACTAGAGAAGATTTAAAAGATGAAGAATGTCAAACTAAAATATCAGGAAACACAGATCCAACAGAATATAGCTGACATAATTTCAGGCTTCAAGAGCAGAAAACAAATCAGATTATATGAAAAAGGATCCCTTTATGGCAGATGATAATAAGATTTACTAATTCTAAAGAGAGAAAAAAAATCAAGATGTTGTAGAAATCAGTTTAGTTAGGAGGGAAGGCAGGCAGATTCGTTTAAAGTAGGAATCACAAAAAATTTGACTTGTTTACCAAGGGGCTGGATTCCATGCTCTGGAAATCTTGGTAAAGCTCTCATGATCAAATCATTTACTTTTAAATGGTGTAGGTGTAGCATTACCTGAGGATAATAACAATGGGAGTATGATCTCCTCTGCCTCTTCCTATCACATGTTTTCATATCACTACAGTTTTTCCAGTGATAAGCCAAGGAAGTTTGTGTGAATTTACCCACCTGCGTTTTTTTTTTTTCCATGCAACTTTTGTAACATTTTAGAAAATGATATAATCGGCAATCTAATTTCCTACAGATCATTTGAAATAATATAAAGGTGTAACTAAATTCCATTCCTGGTCCAGGCCAGTTAGTGACCTCAGATGAAGCTAAGCCCATGAAGCTACAAAAATACTATAAAAATATATTTGAAAGTATCAATAGTTTAGTACTGAATGTTAGTAAGAGACAATGAACATGTAACCAAAAATACTTTAATCAGAATCTCAAAACCAGTCCTTTCTAAATGAAGATGGGACATTGATCTATTTTCCTAAGGAGGCACTAACACAACTTAAATATAACAGATATATAGTTGAAAACATGGCTTTCCTATATTCTTTTTTTCTTTTATCACAAATTTTTCTAGTTTAATAGTTTCTTTCAAATTGTGTCATCTACAAAGCATATATACGCTTTTTTTGTCTCTCATATGAATAACAAGACCCTATAATAGAATCTTTTAAAAGCAATAAAATTAATGGTGAATATATATATAAGTATATATATATATATATATATATATATATATATATATATATTCTTCTTACCATATAACTAACTATATTAGGATGATAGCTGATGTTAAGATGGTGAATTAATTCATAACAACCAAATAAGGCAAATGCTTATTCTTCTAAAGCAATTAACATTTCAGTACTTCATAAG
This sequence comes from Vulpes vulpes, assembly GCF_048418805.1. Classification (NCBI taxonomy): domain Eukaryota; kingdom Metazoa; phylum Chordata; class Mammalia; order Carnivora; family Canidae; genus Vulpes; species Vulpes vulpes. The sequence continues at coordinate 67,694,614 of NC_132781.1, forward strand.
GTAATAAGAAGGTTAAGAAATGTGAATTAGACTAAACCATAAGAAAATGAAGAAAATACAAATACAGAGTAAGCCTGTTGTAAATAGTTAAATAAAATCCCTAAAGCTTAGCTGAACTCTGGTAAGAGTCTGAGTTCAAATGTCTTAATCCCTGTTCAATCTCAAATTTATTGTGTACTCTCTAACAAATAAATCATTGGGCTTGCAATTCAGCCCCTTCTATATATAAAACGAGGATAAAAATTCCAAACTATACTCTGGGGTTGATATACTCTATAAACTAAGTGTGCCTACTAACATAAAATAATAACATGGTCACATTGCATTTTTATTATAATAATCCATTATGGTAAATTTAAATCTAGATAGTTAGTGAAGTGTTGTACTTTGTAAAACCTGCATTACCAGTGGAAATTATGTCTATACAGTTTATTTTATATAATGCAAGACACTATTAGGTACTACTAGAAAAAAATAAAATGATGAGAGTTAAAACATGACAATTCTTTCGGGCAGCCCGGGTGGCTCAGTGGTTTAGTGCCAGCTTCAGCCCAGGGCCTGATCCTAGAGACCTGGGATTGAGTCCCACATGGGGCTCCCTGTGTGGAGCCAGCTTTTCCCTCTGCCTGTGTTGTGTCTCTGACTCTCTCCCTCTGTGTCTCATGAATAGATAAATAAAATCTTTTTTTAAAAAAATGACAATTCTTTCTTATCACTTTAAATTTATTGCTTTATTTTGTCTTTATCTTTACTTATTAAGATACTTCTTTTTTAGATTTTATTTTTTATTTATTTGTTTATGAGAGACACACACACAGAGAGAGCGAGAGAGAGAGAGAGAGAGAGGGAGGCAGAGACACTGGCAGAGGGAGAAGCAGGCTCCATGCAGGGAGCCCGACGTGGGACTTGATCCCAAGACTCCAGGATCACGCCCCCGGTCAAAGGCAGACGCTAAACTGCTAAGCCACCCAGGGTTCCCTGTTAGTGATTTATTTGTATCTAAAATTAGCCACATGGTTGAAGGTCAGATGAGCTGATAAGAATCCTAAATATGTAGATTTTTCCATTAATCTTTGTGGCCTTCAAAATCTAGTAAACTATGATTGAGAGATAAGAAATGTCCAAATATTATATGGCATATTTATTATATGGCATTCATAAAAACCAGTATATCAGTCAGGTTGCAATGATTGAGACTCCACTTTATTTTAAACAAAATATGATATAATGGTATGGCATAGCTTATAAAAACAGTTGGAGGGAGCGACTGAAGAAATATACTCTAAGCTGGTCTTCCAAGAGTGATACCCAGAATCTCACTCTAGTTGTGTGCTGCCAAGACTTTGAGTCCCTCAAGAACCACCAGGAAATGGCAGAATCAGGCAAATATCACTATAGCAGCAGGCTACTCCTGCGCTACCAGGAAGCCTTATGCTAAAATGGAGACCTACTGGTCGAGATGCCAGCTCTAGAACTATACTTGTTCTGCCCCAATATGCAGCAGCAAAATAAATGCTCACACATTGCCTTTGGATGCCCTAAAAGCCAGAGAATGGGTGCCATGATGTCTGAAATAGCTGTTGGGCAGGACTGCGGATGGGAAAAGGGAGACAAATGCTATCCCTGATGCAACTGTGAGAGTAAGCAGCAAAAGTAGTCGTTAGGCAGGCTTCTACCTCGCAGTGTTCTAATTTCCAAAGTTTTTGTAGATGAATTTGATAGCTGAAACTTCAAACATATCTCTAAACTAAGTGATAAGCTTTCTATCATCTGGGCCCTGTAGTATAGAAATGAACACTAGGAGAAAGTTGAAATGGGTACTGAATTGGCAGATTGACAATATCTGACCAAAGAACTTTGCTCAGTTACTTTGCCTATACTTGCTCTTATGAGATAGCATACTCAGAGAATTTGTTGGAACATAGTTGAAAATTTTATATCTGTAGCAAGCATAAAAGACACCTAACTGGCTTTATTACCTAAGGATTATTCTTTACTATATGAATGTCTTGGTGAACTATGATTGTTAGTTTGGGTACCATGGAAATGACAAAATTGGTAAATTATTTTGTATGAAACTTTGGAATATACTAAAGGAATCTCAAATATTGGGAACTTTGTTATTTAGACAATGCTAAGGCAGTGCTAAGGCAGGTTGTATCCTTGGAAAGTCCAGTGTAATCATTCATTACAAAAAGTATTATTATTCACAAAATCTAAGAATGAAATAAATTATATGGGAAAGAGAATTACTGTATTTAAATCATATATCACATTTTATGAAACACATTATTTCACTTTAAAATCTCAGGAATTGGGATCCCTGGGCGGCGCAGTGGTTTGGCGCCTGCCTTTGGCCCAGGGCGCGATCCTGGAGATCCGGGATCGAATCCCAGGTCGGGCTCCCGGTGCATGGAGCCTGCTTCTCCCTCTGCCTGTGTCTCTGCCTCTCTCTCTCACTGTGTTCCTATCATAAATAAATAAAAATTAAAAAAAAAATCTCAGGAATTGATGTGCAACTTGAATACATTTCATGTAAGCATCATTTATGATATAGATGTCTTTGTCTCCATGAGTACAAATTTAAGAATGGTCATTTAAGCAATTATTTTTACCTCAGTGGAGTTTTCTGCATTACTCTACTATTTGAGTTTTTAAATGTAACTGACATTTAAAATGTCTTTCCACACTGTCCAGAAATTTGGTAACATCCAAGAAGTATCCATATTTTAGTTGTGATAATGATATCATGTATTAAATATCTTAGAGCTATATGTTAGAGATAAACATTGGACTATAGATATATGTTGAACCATAGACAAATTAAATAATTTAAGTACTCCAAGAAAAGATGAGGGAAATGAATGAGGTTATAAATGACATCATGTTTATGGAAGCTGAGTGATAGGCACATTGAGATTCACTCTACCTACATCTCTCTTACCTTTGTATATATTCAAATTTTTCCATAATAAAAAATTTAAGCTAGAAGCATGTTTTGACATTGAAAGCAAAATTTACGGTGTTTTCAGAATGGAAAAAATAATGATGAATCGTATATCAAATATTGAACATTGTATTTATGCAATTATAAAAGAAGTATCTTAGGGGATCCCTGGATGGCTCAGTGGTTTAGTGCCTGCCTTTGGCCCAGGGCACAAAAGAAGAGGAGGCAGTGAGACCCAGGCTTAAAGACCAGAGTCCTGTGAAAAAGGCCAAACCCACACTCAAACCTAAAAAGCCAGGATCCAAGAAATGAGGAGCCAGGAGTGGCCTGGCTGCAGCGACCGAGGGAGAGCTGGCTAGCTGTGACCCCAAGTCTCCCCCACCCAGCCTCTCTCCACATGAGTCTGAATGGGATGGAGCTGCTGAGGCCAACACGAGAGGCCCTCACCCCAACTCTCAAGTGTTCAGCGGGACCTGGAGCTCCAACCTCAGGGCCATTAATAAAATTTGCTTTGCCAGGAAATAAATAAATAAATAAATAAATAAATAAATAAATAAATAAATATAAAAAAAGAAAAAAGAAAAAAAATTTAAAAAACCGAAGGGAGTTGGGGTCCCTGCGTGAAGCCTGCTTCTCCCTCTGCCTGTGTCTCTGCCTCTCTCCCTCACTCTGTGTCTCTCGTGAATGAGTAAATAAAATCTTAAACAACAACAACAAAAAAAACAAATAAATCACTAACAAACAGCCAGCAGACCTATAGCTGGGATAGAATACTTGATTTCATGTTTTAGTACTAGCTTCATTGTGCAGGGCAAAAGTCTCCATCAATTTGAAAGTCTTTATCGTGCCCAGGTTCATTTTTCTTTCTGAGGTGGTTATACAGCATTTCCTTGAGCCTCCATCTTTCCTTTTGGAAAATGGAGATAATAATATTGAACACATATGGTAATTAGTAGGGTTTTATGAAACTTATAAATATACTGATCTTGGTACAACATTTATCACAGGGAAGATATGGCATTGGTCTTGTTGGTGGTACTGGCCATGGTAGTTGCAATTCTTGGAGTTGTGGCTGTTGAAAGTTTTACAAATATTAATTAGAGCAGGAGTCTCCAATAAGATTAAATACTACAGAAAATTGTCTCTTATTATAAATTACAACCAATAATATTCCACAGCATGATATAATATATATGTAATTTTATAAATGATATGCAATATATATTTAAAACAAGCACTGATATTAATTACCAAATAATATGGTGTATATGGGGGGTGGGAAGTGAATGAAATAATTACTTTATTATAATGTGGAACATTTCAATAAAGTTTTAATATTGAACATGCATTAAACACCTTGAAACATGCAAAGTCAAAATAGAATAACTTATCCTTTTTGTTGTTTTTATTGTTAACACTGAACATGTGAGCTACCCTCTTAACAAATTGTTATGATATAGTAATTTCAACTATAGACACAATTTTGTATAGCAGGTCTTATTTACCTTGTGTGATCGTAATTTTATACCTGCTGAACAGGAACTCCCATCTTCCCCTCTCCGTAGCCCCTGACAACCACTCTTACACTCTCTACTTCTTTGACTATTTAGGTACCTCACGTAAATGATGTCAGACAGTATTTGTCCTTCTGTGACTGCCTTAATGTCACAGTTTAAGCTTAATGTCTTCAAGTTTTATCCATTTTGTAGCATAAGACAGGACTTTTTCCTTAAAGTTGAATAATATTCCATTTTATATATTTAGCTATTATAAAGAACACTGCAAACAATAAAATCCTTTTTGAATAGACAGTTTTGGGGGAAAACAGAGTTCTTGAATTAGAATAATTTTAGATGTTGGGTGTCTACATGGGAAAACAATTGGAAATATGTATATTATAAAACTATAGTGTTGTATTTAATTAACAAAAGAATTCATTATTGTTCATAATGTTCTACTTTGAACTGCTCTAATTTTACTTAAATGGAACATATTTTGTATTCATTAAATTAAATAATTTGTAATGTCTTATATTGTGATAAAAATAATTTAAGTAGCAATACCAAAACTGTATTATTCAATTCTCATGTTAAAGTATAGAACACATATATTATTCACAGCATAAACTTTTCAGTATTTCATTGGTAACCCTACTTGACCACTTAAAATTAATACCATATCAAAATATTAATAAATATTTTAAATAAGTTAAAACACTCAACTTTTTTCAACTTAAAGTATCTATTTCTAGTCTTATACATTGCAATCCAATCTTAATCTAAATACATGCTTGGTTAAAGGTATTCAAGATCATACTACACATTCCATTTGTTTTTGTTGGTGGTGGTTTGTTTTCTTTTTGATTACTTTTCCTTCAATACTATGTTATTAAATATTACAGGGACAATGTAATCTAAACAATCATCATTTACAATGGCTGACCAGTGTTATCTCACATGTTTCACAGTTTACTAAACTCTTCCCTTTTTCTCTTTATTTAATCAATAGAAAAAATGCCACATATATATTTTTATGAATATAGGTTTTCATTTTTGTTTTGACTTTGGTTCAAGTATTCTTTTAACATATATTTCTGAGAATGGGAATCCTGGGTCAAAAGATAAGGCTATCTAAATGGTTATATCTATGTTTTATACTGCATTTCTGTTTTTGTAATACTCTTAAAAGTCACCAACAGTATAAGTATATGCCAATTTAAGCACAGCATGACACATTTGGAGTTATCACTTTGTCTCCCCTAATTTAATGGTAAAGAAATAGACCTAATCATTTTTTTTATCTCTTAAAGTATACCCACTTTAGCCAAATTCTCTATTCTAATATGTATCATTTTCTTGCAAGAAAATTTTATCGCATTATGATGGTGTCAGCATTTGCATTTAAATAACATGATAGCATTAGAATGAATTTAATAGAGCAGTGTTTTCATTGCATGATTGAAAATGCTTACCCTGTAAATGTGAATGTTCTTTACAGAAAAAAAAAAAAACCAGTACAATAAATAACTAATGAATTCTGCCAAAATTAAACATTGACCAGACATGCCTGTGATCAAAAAACTGGGGAATCTGAACATATGCTGAATAGATCATCATATTGGGAAGGAAGATACACACTAAAATTGTTCCATGACTGCTGGGCAATATTTCAATTCTATAAAAATATGCTAGGAACTCAGAAAGTTAAATAGTTATGACGGGTAGGAAGAGAAAAATGCTGAAATAATTCTTTATAAATGTTTATGAAAATAACTATCCCTCAAACCAATATATTTGATCCTATAAAGATCTATAAACATCTTAAGAGTACAATAGAATTTTAAGCATTAAGCAGCATGAGGTTTATTAAGAATAGATATGCCACAGAAGCTTAATAGTTTCTTTTGATTCATGTTAATTACAAAATTAGCGCATGCTGTGAATAGGTGCTATATTCAATATTTGGACTCTAATAAGTGTTTTAGATTATTGTTTTAAAGTACATTTTACCATTGTAACATCTAATACATTGTATTGGTATGGAGTATGGTTGGAGCTAGATATTGTCGATAACCTACCCTACTAAGTAGAAACTAAGATAAAGTAATATTTTGTAAGGCCAGTAATTTAGTGAGGACAGAACCTATCAATGTTCTCAGTCCATTATAAAATTATTGATTTGGGGTCACCTGCGCGGCTCAGTCAGTTAAGTGTATGCCTTAGCTCCGGTCATGATCCCAGGGTCCTCGGATCAAGTCCCACATGAGGCTCCTTGGTCAGTGTTGAGGCTTCCTCTTCCTCTCCCTCTTCCTGCTGTGCTAGCACACTCTCTCTTTCAAACAAATATAAAACCTAAATAAAACAAAACAAAACACTAAACTTAGAGATGTGATATATTTTTTTAAATTATAAATTTGATTACTATATATTATCAAATTCATTAAAACAATTTATTTCAATTAATAATTTTGAGGCAAAGACTTATTAAAGTTGATAAATGGAAGTTTTAATATCTGAAAAGAAAAAAAAAAGAAAAAAAATATCTGAAAAGAAGTTCACATATACATCAAGAACTATATATATATATCTATATATCAATACCATAAAATATTAAAGAAAAAATAAAACATATAATTAAAGACTATTCTAATCAGATAAATTTTAAGAAATTAGATAAATTTTAGCTATGACACCTAGCAAAGTAGAATATCCTGATTGAAGTGCAAGCAAGATAATTTTGTACTCTGTTAACAAAGTAGGTTTTAGGAAATCTTTGTGTCATTCCAATGCACAGAACATTTTTTATTGGAGTTCAATTTGCCAACATATAGCATAACACCCAGTGCTCATCTCATCAAGTGTCCCCCTCAATGCCCGACACCCAGTCACCCCATCCCCCCACCCACCTCCCTTTCCACCACCCCTTGTTCATTTCCCAGAGTTAGGAGTCTCTCATGTTCTGTCACCCTCACTGATATTTCCCACTCATTTCTCTCCTTTCTCCTTTATTCCCTTTCACTATGTTTTTATATTCCCCAAATGAATGAGACCATATAATGTTTGTCCTTCATCGATTGACTTACTTCACTCAGCATAATACTCTCCAGTTCTATCCATGTTGAAGCAAATTGTGGGTATTCGTCGTTTCTAGTGGCTAAGTAATATTCCATTGTATACATAGACCACATCTTCTTTATCCATTCCTCTTTCAGTGGGCACTGAGGCTCCTTCCACATTTTGACTATTGTGGACATTGCTGCTAGAAACATCAGGGTGTAGGTGTCCCAGCGTTTCATTTCATCTGTTATCTTTGGGGTAAATCCCCAGCAGTGCAATTGCTGGGTCCTAGGGCAGGTCTATTTTTAACTCTTTGAGGAACCTCCACACAGTTTTCCAGAGTGGCTGCACCAGTTCACATTCTCACCAACAGTGCAGGAGGGTTCCCTTTTCTCTGCATCCTCTCCAACATTTGTGGTTTCCTGCCTTGTTAATTTTCACATTCTCACTGGTGTGAGGTGGTATCTCATTGTGGTTTTGATTTGTATTTCCCTGATGACAAGTAATGTGAATCATTTTTTCATGCATCTGTTGACCATTTATGTCTTCTTTAGAGAAATGTCTGTTTATATCTTTTGCCCATTTCTTGACTGGATTCTTTGTTCTTTGGGTTTTGAGTTTGTTAAGTGTTTTATAGATCTTGGATCTAGCCTTTTATTTGGCATTTAGAAGTATCTTTTCCCATACTGTAGGTTGTCTTTTGATTTTGTTACCATTTCCTTTGCTGTGAAAAAGCTTTGTATCTTGATGAAGTCTCAGTAGCTCATTTTTGCCTTTGTTTCCCTTTCCTTTGCCTTTGCCTTTGGAGATGTGTCTATTAAGAAGTTGCTGTGGCTCAGGACACAAAGGCTGCTGCCTTTGTTCTCCTCTACGATTTTGATGGATTCTTGTCTCACACCTAGGTCTTTCATCCATTTTTAGTCTATTTTTGCGTATGGTATGAGAAAATTATCCAGTTTCATGCTTCTGCAGATGGCCGCCCAATTTTTCCAACACCATTAGAGTAATTGTCTTTTTTGTCTTGGATAGTCTTTCCCGGTTGTCAAATATTAGTTGCCCATAGAGTTGAGGGTCCACTTCTGGGTTCTCTATTCTGTTCCACTGATCTGTGAGTTTGGTTTTGTGCCAGTACCACACCATCTTGATGATTACAGCTTTGTATTAGAGCTTGAAGTGCGGAACTGTGATTCCACCAGTTCTGGTTTTCTTTTTCAACATCTCTTTAGGTATTCAGTGTCTTTTCTTGGTTCTGTACAAATTTTAGGATTATTTGTTCCAAATCAGTGAAATAATTTAATGATACTTTTATAGGGATTGCACTAAACGTATAGATCACACTGTAGGTAACATAAACATTTTAAAAATACTTGTTCTTCCAACCCATAAATATGGAATATATTTTGCATTTCTTTATGTCTTCTTCAATTTCTTAATGAGTGTCCTATAATTTCCTGAGTATAGATCCTTTGCCTAAACCTAGGTTTATTACTAGGTATCTTATAGTTTGGGATGCAATGATTTTAGAGTCCAACTTTGCTGAGTTCCTCTATGAATCTTAGCAATTGAGAGATGGAGTCTTTTGAGTTTTCCATATAGAGTGTTATGTTATCTGCAAAGAGTTAGAGTTGGACTTCTTTGCTGATTCAGATGCCTTTTATTTCTTTTTGTTTTCTGACTTCTGAAACTAGGACTTCTAGTACTATGTTGAGCAACAGTGGTAAAAGTGGACATCGTTGTCAAGTTCCTGGCTTTACAGGAAAAGCTCTCAGTTTTTCCATATTGAGAATGATATTCACTGTGGGCTTTTCGTATATGGCTGTTATTATATTGAGGCATGTTCCTCCTATCCCTACACCGTGAAGAGTTTTAATCAAGAAAGGATGCTGTACTTTGTCAAATGTTTTTTCTGCATCAGGTGAGATGATCCTATGGTTCTTGTCTTTTCTTTTTTTAATGTAGTATATCACACTGATTGATTTGCAGGTGTTGAGTCACTCTTGCAGCCCAGAATAAATCCCACTTGGTCATGATGAATAATCCTTTTAATGTACTGTTGGATCCTATTGGCCAGTATCTGGGTGAGAATTTTGGCATCCATGTTCATCAGGGATATTGGTCTGTAATTCTCCTTTTTGGTGCAGTCTTTGTCTGGTTCTGGGATCAAGGTAATGCTGGCCTCAGAAAGAGTTTGGAAGTTTTCCTTCCATTTCTGGATTTTGAAAAGCTTCAGAAGAGTAGATATTAATTCTTCTTTAAATATTTGTTAGAATTCCATCTGGGAAGCCATCTGGCCTGACCTCTTACTTGTTGGGAGGTTTTTGATGACTGATTCAATCTCCTTGCTGTGTATGGGTCTGATTAGGTTTTCTATTTCTTTCTGTGTCAGTTTTGGTAGTATATCCATCTTTAGGAATGCATCCATTTCTTACAGATTGCCTAATTTGTTGGCATATAGTTAGTTGCTCATTATCTGTTCTTATAATTGTTTATATTTCTTTGATGTTGGTTGTGATCCCTCCTCTTTCATGATTTTATTGATTTGGTCCTTTCTCTTTTCTTTTTGAGAAATCTGGCCAGGGGTTTTATCAATCTTATTAATTAAAAGAAGCAGCTATTACTTCCATTGATATGTTCTACTGTTCTTTTGTTTTCTATTTTGGTGATTTCTACTCTAATCTTTATTATTTCTCTTCTCCTCCTTGGTTTAAGCTTTATTTGCTGTTCTTTCTCCAGCTCTTTCAGGTGTAAGGTTAGGTTGTGCATTTGAGAACTTTCTTCAGAAAGGCTTGTATTGCTATATACTTCCCTCTTAGAACTGCCTTTGCTGCATCTCAAACGTTTTGAACAGCTGTGTTTTCATTTTCATTTTTTCCATGATGTTTTTAACTTGTCTTTAATTTCCTGGTTGATCCATTCATTCTTTAGTAGGATGCTCTTATGCCTCCATGTATTTAGTTCTTTCCAATTTTCCTCTTGTAATTGAGTTCCAGTTTCAAAGCATGTGGTCTGAATATATGGATGGAGTGATTCCAGTCTTTTGGTACTTGTTGAGACCTGACCTGTAGTGCAATATGTGATCTATTTGGGAGAATGTTACATGTGCACTCAAGAAGAATGTGTATTCTGTTGCTTTAGGATGAAATATTCTGAATATATCTGTGAAATCCATCGAGACCAGTATGTCATTCAAAGCCCTTGTTTCCTTGTTGATCTTCAGCTTCGATGTCTGTCCATTGCAGTGAATGAGGTGTTATAGGCCCCTGCTATCATTGTATGATTATCTATGTGTTTTTTTAATTAGATTATATGATTGGCTTTTAATTAATTGGTTTTTAATTAGCTTATATAATTGGCTGCTCCCATGTTAGGGACATAAATATTTATAATTGTTAGATATTCTTGTTGGATAGACCCTTCAATTATAATTTAGTGTTCTTCCTCATCTACTATTACAGTCTTTGTTTTAAAATCTAATTTGTGTGATATAAGGATTGCCAACCCCAGCTTTCTTTTGATATCCATTAGCATGATAAATGGTTTTCTATCCCCTTAGTTTCAACCTACAGCTGTCTTTGGGTTTAATATAATTCTCTTGCAGAGAGCATAATGATGGTCTTGCCATTTTTATCCAATCTGATATCCTGTGTCATTTGAATGGGGCATTTAGAGTAATTATTTTCATCCAGAGTAATTATTGAAAGATATGAACTTAGTGCGATTGTATTACCTATAAAGGCACTGTTTCTGTATATTGCCTCTGTTCCTTTCCTGTCTGATACTTTTGGGCTTTCTCTTTGCTTAAAGGATCTCATTTAATATTTTAATATTTAATATTTCTTGTAGGGTTGGTTTAGTGATCACGAATTCTTTTAGTTTCTGTTTGTCCTGTAATATTTTCATCTCTCCTTCTATTTTGAATGACATCCTAGCTCGATAAAGTATTTTTGGCTACATATTTTTCTCATTTAGCACCCTGAATATATATTGCCAGTCCCCTTTGGCCTTCCAGTTCTCTGTGGATAGGTCAGCTGCCAGTCTGATGTTTCTGCCTTTGCAAGTTACAGACCTCTTGTCCAAGACTGCTTTCAGAATTTTCTCTTGTCTCTGAGATTTGTAAGTTTCACTATTATATGTTGGGGTGTTGACATATCTTTATATATTTTCTCTGTGTATCTTGGACATGGATACCTGTTTCCTCCCACAGATTAGGAAAGTTATCCACTATAATTCATTCCCATATACTTTCTGCCCCTCTCTCTTCCCTCCTCTTCTGGGATCCCAAAAATTATTCTATTATTGTTTCACTTTATGGTATCACTTATCCCTTGAATTCTCCTCTTATGATCCAGTAGTTGTTTATCTCTCTTTTCTTCAGCTTCTTTATTCTCCATCATCTTCTATTCTATATCATTAATTCTCTCTTCTGATTCATTTATACTAGAAGTTAGTGCCTCCATTTTTTATTGTATCTCAGTAGCCTTTTTGATTTCCACTTGATTAAATTTTAGTTCTTTTATTTCTCCAGAAAGGTATTCTTTACTGTCTTCCATGATTTCTTCAATCCCAGCTTGTATCTTTATAATCATTATTCTGAACTATAATTCTGACATCTCACTTATGCCCATACTGATCAGGTCTCTGCCAGCCAGTACTGCTTCTTGTTCTCTTTTTTGAGGTGAGTTTTTGTGTCTTGTCATTCTATACAGAGAAGTATAGGTGAATGAAAGAATAAAATACTAAAATGTCAACAAATCCAGAGAAATATGCACTAAGCAAATCAGAAGAGAAGCAAAATCAAAGAAAAAAAAAAGGCAGAGAGAGAGTATAATCAGACCAGTGAAAACAATAGAGCAATACACTCTATCTTTTGTGTATTTTGGTCTGTTTGTTAGAAAACTAGATACCAAAATAGTAATGAAAGAAAAACTTATATATGTACAAAAAATTTAAATGCCATGAAAAGATAGAATATAACTCTAAAAATGAAAATTATGAGAGAAAAAAGAAGAAGGAATATAAACAAACAGGTGCACAGAAAAATGCAATATGCAATGCACTATATCCTAATCCTATATTCTTTTGGTCACTTTGTTAGAAAAACTACATCTCAAATTTATAAAGAAAGAAAAACATATATATGTATATATATGTATATACATATATATACATATATATATATATATACAACAAATAAATACATCGAAATGATGTAACCTTAAAGATGAAAATTTAAAAGGACTTTAACAAAAGAGAAAAAGCAAAGGAAAAAAGGGAAAATGGTCAGATGGGTGAAGAGAACAGATCCATACACTTGATTCTGGGTGTATTTTGGTCTGTTAGAAGAAACTACATCCCAAATGGTAAAGAAAGAAAACAGATATACACAAAAATAAAATTAAATATAATGAAAGGATAGAATGTAAGTGTAAAAATGAAAATTAAAAAAAAATATTTTTTAAAAAGTATGATAAAATGACAAATTGGTTGAAAAGGGTAAGAGAAAAAAATTAAAATTAAAAGACTAAAGAATCATGGAGGGAAAAATAAAAAAGCATGAATTCTATACGTTATATTTTCCCAGCATTGAAGTTTTGCAGTTTTCAATTATCTGTAAAATTGGTCTTGGCTGGATTTTTTGCTGATTTTCTGGAGGAGGAGCTTGTTGCACTGATTCTCAGGTGTTTTTGGCCCAGGTGGGATTGCACAATCCTTGCCAGGAGGCCAGGCAGAGTAATCTGCTCCAGATTGCTCTAGGTGGCTTTTGTTCCCTGAAGACTTTCTGCATAGCTTTAGAGAAGGAGAGTGAAAATGGTAGCCTCCCAATCTCCAGGCCCAGGGCTGAGAGTTCAGGACCTCACTCCCCAGGGCCCCGTCAGAGAAAAGCAATCAATACTCCTGGCTGCCTGGTCTCCCTCTGCACTGTGTGCTCACCCAGCCTGTGACTATTTCTATCTTTCTATCTCAGGCCTGGACCCTGTTTGGAATCTTCAAACCCTATAGACTCCTGCAGTATCTCCCATGCAGCTTCTACTGGGGGAGAAAGGGAATCTTGCCGGTTCTACCACTTGCTGAGCCCTTGCTGGGGAGAGGTCAGGTAGACCATGCTGTAGTTCGAGGATTATGACAACCCTGAGCTGACAGCCCATTCCTTGGCCCACTGATTGCAGCCAGTTTCCCCACACCCATCCCCACACCTGTGCAGGAAATCTAGCACACTCAGGCACCCCTGGTCTTCCTGTAACTCCAAGGATCCTGAGATCTCACTGTCCCACCTAGGATTCTGCCCCCACTTCCCAGAAGCACCCAGGCCTCTGCGGACTGGGAGACTGCGGTGGTTACTGGGGGAGCTGACTCCAGGGCTGGGGACCTGGCCACCATCAGTTCTGTTGTCCCTCCTGGTGTCACCTTGTGCCTAGAGGGGTGGGGCCTCCAGAGAACAGGGGCCTCATGGGGTAAACAGCTCCCACTGAGCCCGGCGCCCAGTGGGGCAGGGGACAGCTCCCCAGGTGCACACACCTGAGAACCAGTACAGCAGCCCCTCCCCACAGAAGACCAGCTGGAAGGACAGGGGGAGAGTAAGTTCTGGACCAAGCAGCGCTGGGAAGCTCCAGGGGAAGTCAAGGGATTTACAGTATATAGAACTAGAGGGTACCCCTCCCTTTTTCTTTTCCTTTTTTTTTTTTCTTTTCTCAGTACACCAGGTTTTAATATCAGACTATAAATTTCCTATTTTTTTCTCTTTTCCCACCTTAACTACACTAGTTTACCACCTCTTCATTTTTTAGTTTCTTCCTTTTTGACTTTCATATTTCTACAATTATAGGTCCTAGATATATTTTTCACTTCTAGATTCCCTTCAGCATACTCAGCTTAATTTTGGGAGATATACAAGATTTGCTTTTTTGTTTTGTGTCTTTTGTTTTCTCTGCCTCATTTTGTTCTAAAATGGCGGAAGTTAATACCTTCTAAAACATGATCAGCATACCCCCAGAACCAAGTGGTGTACCATACAGGTTCATTCTGTGAGATTCCTCATTCCCATTCTGCCCCGCTCTTTTATCTCATTTATGTTTTGGCGGTCAATGGTGGGGCCCTCTACAAGTATTTCTGGTTTATATAAATTTGGGACTGAGCATCTTCTAACAATACAGAACTTAATATACTCAGAACAAGAGGATTACCCTCTAGGACCTCTGAGGTAGACTACATTCCCCCTCCACTACAACTTTGTCACAACCACCATCTCCCAGTCCTCCCCCTTTTTTCTTTCTTCTCTTTTTTTCCTTTTTCCTTTTTTTCCCCTCTTTTTCTTTTTTCTCTTCTCTTTTTTTTTCTTCTCTGAGATTCTTGGCCTTTTATTTTTTACTACTTTGTTTTAAAATTTGCTGCAATTTAGTGGTCCTTTTGTTTTATTTCGTTCTGATCTTTTTTTTCAATTTTTGGTCTCTGACCTCAGCAGAATCCTCTAGGGTGAAATTTACTTAGGTTGTGGTTGATATTCTTGACTCAGCCCGCTCATACAGCCAACTGCACTGAGGAAAATGACTAGAAGAAAGAACTCAGCACAAAAGAATCAGAAACAGTACTCTCTGCCACAGAGTTACATAATTTGGATTACAATTCAATGTCAGAAAGCCAATTCAGAAGCACAATTATAAAGCTACTGGTGGCTCTGGAAATAAGCATAAAGGATTCAAGAGACTTCATGACTGCAGAATTTAGATCTAATCAGGCCAAAATTAAAAATCAATTAAGTGAGATGCAATCCAAGCTGGAGGTCCTAAAGACGAGAGTTAATGAGGTGGAAGAAAGATTGAGTGACATAGAAGACAAGTTGATGGTGAGGAAGGAAGCTGAGGAAAAAAAGAGAAAAGACCATGAAGAAAGGTTAAGGGAAATAAATGATAGCCTCAGAAGGAAAAAAAAATCTATGTATAATTGGGGTTCCAGAGAGCGCTGAGAGGGACAGAGGGCCATAAATCATATTTGAACAAATGATAGCTGAGAACTTCCCTAATTTGGGGAGGGAAACAGGCATTCAGATCCAGGAGATAAAGAAGTACCCCAACAAAATCAATAAAAACGGTTCAACACCTCAATATTTAATAGTGAAACTTGCAAATCCAAAGGATAGAGAGAAAATCCTTAAAGCAGTGAGAGACAAGAGATCCTTAACTTATATGGAGAGATATATTAGGTTAACAATAGGCCTTTCCACAGAGACCTGGCAGGGTATATTCAGGGTACTAAATGAGAAGGACATGCAGCCAAGAATTCTACATCCAGCAAGGCTCTCATTCAGAGTAAAAGATAAAGAGCTTCCAAGATAGGCAGAAACTGAAAAAATATGTGACCACCAACCAGCTCTGCAAGAAATATTAAGGGGGACCCTGTAAAAGAAAGAGGAAGCCCAAAGAAATAATCCACAAAAACAGGGACTGAATAGGTATTACTATGAAACTAAATTCATATCTTTCAATAGTTACTCTGTACGTGAATGAGCTAAATGATCCCAACAAAACACGCAGGGTTTTGGGCTGGATAAAAAAGCAAGACCCATCTATTTGCTGTCTACAAGAGACTCATTTTAGACCTAAGGACACCGACAGACTAAAATGAAAGGTTGGAGAACCATTTACCATTCAAATGGCCCTCAAAAGAAAGCAGGGGTAGCCATCCTCATATCAGATAAATTAAAGTTTATCCCAAAGACTGTAGTAAGAGATAAAGAGGGACACTATATCATAATTAAAGGGTCCATACCTTTAATTATGATATAGTGTCTGTTAGAAAACCTAACAGTCATGAATATTTATGCCCTGATTTGGGAGCTGCCAAGTGTATCAATCAGTTAATAACCAAAGGAAAGACATACTTAGATAATAATGCACAAATAGGAGTCTTCAACATGGTACTTTCTGCAAATGACAGATCTTCTAAGCATATCACCAAAGCCATGTCCTTTCCCAGGTAATTTTGTGGTGTGCTCAAAGAGATGAAAAAAATATTCCATGCTCATGGGTTGGAAGAATTAATATTGTGAAAATATCTATGCTACCCAGGGCAATTTACGCATTTAATGCAGTCCCTACCAAAATACCATGGACTTTCTTCAGAGAGTTGGAACAAATCATTTTAACATTTGTGTGGAATCAGAAAAGACCCTGAATAGCCAGAGGAATATTGAAAAACAAAACCGGAGCCGGGGGCATCACAATGCCAGATATCAAGTTGTACTACAAAGCTGCGATCATCAAGACAGTGTGGTACTGGCACAAAAACAGACACATAGATCAATGGAACAGAATAGAGAATGCAGAAGTGGACCCTCAACTTTATGTTAAGCTAATATTCAATAAAGGAGGAAAGACTATCTACTGGAAAAAGGACAGTCTCTTCAATAAATGGTGCTGGGAAAATTGGACATCCACATGCAGAAGAATGAAACTAGACCACTCTCTTTCACCATACACAAAGATAAACTCAAAATGGATGAAATATCTAAAAGTGAGACACGATTCCATCAAAATCCTAGAGGAGAACACAGGCAACACCCTTTTTGAACTTGGCCACAGCAACTTCTTGCAAGATACCTCTCTGAAGGCAAAGGAAACAAAAGCAAAAATGAACGACTGGGAAGTTCATTAGGAACAAAGCTTCTGCACAGAAAAAAAAAAAAAAAAAAAAACAGTCAACAAAACTAAAACGCAACCTATAGAATGGAAGAGGATATTTGCAAATGACAGATCAGATAAAGGGCTAGTAGCCAAGATATATAAAGAACTTATTAAACTCAAAGCAAAGAAACAAACAATCCAATCATGAAATGGGCAAAAGACATGAAGAGAAATCTCACAGAGGAAGACATAGACATGGCCAACAAGCACATGAGAAAATGTTCCCCATCACTTGCCATCAGGGAAATACAAATCAAAACCACAATGAGATACCACCTCACACCAGTGAGAATGGGGAAAATTAACAAGGCAGGAAACCACAAATGTTGGAGAGGATGCGGAGAAAAGGGAACCCTCTTACACTGTTGGTGGGAATGTGAACTGGTGCAGCCACTCTGGAAAACTGTGTGGAGGTTCCTCAAAGAGTTAAAAATAGACCTGCCCTAGGACCCAGCAATTGCACTGTTGGGGATTTACCCCAAAGATTCAGATGCAATGAAACCCCGGGACACCTGCACCCCGATGTTTCTAGCAGCAATGTCCACAATAGCCAAACTGTGGAAGGAGCCTCGGTGTCCATCGAAAGATGATGGATAAAGAAGATGTGGTTTATGGATACAATGGAATATTCCTCAGCCATTAGAAACGACAAATACCCACCATTTGCTTCAGCGTGGAAGGAACTGGAGGGTATTATGCTGAGTGAAGTAAGTCAATCAGAGAAGGACAATCATCATATGGTCTCATTCATTTGGGGAATATAAAGAATAGTGAAAAAGAATAAAGGGGAAAGGAGACAAAATGAGTGGGAAAAATCAGAGAGGGAGACGAACTTGAGAGACTCCTAACTTTGGGAAACGAACAAGGGGTAGTGGAAGGCAGGTGGGTGGGAGGTTGGGGTGACAGGGTGACAGGCACCGAGGGGGACACTTGATGGAATGAGCACTGGGTGTTATAATCTATGTTGAGAAATCGAACTCCAATAAAAAATAAACAAAACCGTAAAGATTTTATTTATGTACTAAGAGTGAGGGCCCTAACACAAAACAACTTCTAAATCAAATTATTTCCCTTCTTGCTCAAAAGTCTCTAGTGGCTCCCACTGTGTGTTCAGCTTATGTCTCTAAACTCATTTCATGATACTTGCCATGTAGTATAGTTTATTCCACTTTCATCTCACTGTTTTCTTGCTGATTCTTGAAACTATCAAGCTTATTTCTTCCCCAGGGTATTTTCATACGTGGTTCCTTCTGTTTCTAATCTTTCTTTAGCCATTTGCATGATTCACTGTATTCATTGAAATCTCTGTTAGTATATGCCTTCCTTCCAAAATCCTTCCCTGAGCACCTTTCTATAATAGGTATTTACTGCCTGACACTCTTTATTCACATTAGCACAGAGTAAGTAACCCATAATTAGGGGTGCCTGGGTGGCTTAATCAGTTAAGCTTTTGCCTTCTGCACAGGTCATGATCCCAGGAACCCCTCGTAGCCCCCCCCCCCACTTGTGCTTATGTTCTCTTTCTCTCTCAAATAAGTAAATAAAATGTATTTAAAGTAACCCATAAATATTTGTCAAATGAATGCATGAATGAGTTTCAGTTTTCTAGTGATAGGGTGAATATGTTACAATAGGTGATTTCTAGAGTTCCTACTATTCCTTTCTGATCATAAAAATAAAGTAGCTACCATTCACATCTAGTATCTATGACATGCTATTTACACTTTTATATTTAATAAATTTACAAGTAATTTTTATTGTCTCCATTTTATACACAAGCAAACTAAAGTTTGAGAAGGTGAAGTACATGGCTCAGCAACACAATATTAATAAACAAAAGAATTGGAATTCAGATTCAGGCTTACCAGACTGCAAAGCTAATAAACTTCATGCTACTGAATATTAAAAAAAAATAGTCTTGTTTCAATAAACTCATGTGGAAGCCGATGTGTGAAAGCTGCTAATAAAATCAGGATGGCAAAAATAAAAAAAATAAAATAAAATAAAATCAGGATGGCTCTAATTGCAACAAAAGAAAGGAGACTTATAATGACATCTCTACAAATTATTTCCCTTTCTCTTCAGAGGAAGCACCTAGTAGCCCAGTTTGAAGACCAAATGTGCTGCTTAATACTGCCTCTCAAACACTGACTAAGATATACTGGTGAGAAGTATTTCCTGTAAGCTTTCTAGCTCAACTCAGGTTTCTCCAATAGCAATCCAGAGATGTAAAGTGTCTGGAAATATATCTACCAAATAAATATTAGAAGAATTTAAGGAGTCTCCAAATAAATGGAGCAATAAAATGTGTACATGAATTGGAAAACTCAGTGTTTAAAAAGTTGCCCTAAAAAATACTATGAATCTCTATATTCAATACAATCCAAATCAAAATATTATAACTTTTTTCTGTATATAAATAAAAACTATTTATAAAAGTATATGTAAAAAGATACAGTCAAATATTGCTGGTAAAATAATGTTGATGGAAACAAAGCCAAAGTGGGAAGTCAACATAGTTATCAAAACTATGATAGTTAATACTATGTTGTTTTGAGATAAGAATGGATAAATGAATCAGTGGAACAATATATAGAGCTCAAAAACAGGTCTGAAAATTCATGAATACTTGGTTCATTGCAAAGATGGCACTTTAGATCAGTGGTCTTCTTAGTCAATGGTGCCAGATGGAAGAATATAAAATAATTATGACCACACTTCACCACAATATTCACAAAAATGGTTCTTGATAGACTACTAGAGGTACTCAAGTCAAAAGAAGGCAGGCAAAGAAGAAAACAGGAACAAAGAACAGATTTAACAATTATAGTGAGGTGAAGATTTAAGCCCAATAATTACATTAAATATAAATTATTTAAACATACCAATTAAAGAGAAACTTTAACAGACTGGATTAATGCCAAGACATATCTGGTTGCTGTCTATAAAAAAGCTAATTTAAGCATCAAAAAGAGGGAAGTACAAAGGAAACTATGGGAAAAAAATAATATGCAAACACTAACCAACAAAAAAAACTGGAATTACTATATCAATAACCAAATATTTAAAAAATATTTAGATTTCAGAGTAAGGAATATTTTCAGGGATAAAGAAGAAGAGTGTCATATTGATAAAGAGGACAGTTTGTCAAGAAGAAATAATAATGCTAAATATATGTACCAAACAAAGCTAAAATTGAGATAACTGAAAAGCAATCTCTTTACTCTTTACTGAAGAGTAAAGAAAAATCTACAACTATGTTGACAATTTCAATATATCTTTGGAAATCATAAAAAAGTAGATATTTTTAAAAATATTTTTTTTTATTTGACAGAGTGAACGAGACAGAGTACAAACAGGGGAGCCGCAGGCAGACGGCGTGAGAGAAGCAGGCTCCCCATGAGCAGTGAGCCCAGTGCAGGGCTCTCCATCTTAGGGCCCTAGGATCCTAAGACCTTGGAATCATGACTGAAGTGAAGGTAGATCCTTAACTGACTGAGTCACAGAGGTGCCCCAAGATGTATAGATTTAAATTGGATCTAGATAACATTTATGGAACATATCACCAAAAAATAACATATTTTTAAGTTCACATGGAGCATGCAACAAAATAAATGATTTATTTCACTAGTAAATAAGTCTCAGTGTATTTAGAATAACAGAAATAGTGTAGGACATATTCTCTGAACAACTGGAAATAAATTATAAAACCCATAATTAATGTAAATCATGAAACACATTTTGAATAATATGTGATTTAAGATTTCTGAAGAAAAATTATATTTTCTACTAAATGAAAAAATTTAAAATACATCAAATTTTGGTTTTGCTGTTAAAGTGTGTTTATAAGGAAAATGATACCCCAAAATATTTATATTAAAAAGAAAAGTGAGTTATAAGCTACCTCTACACAGCAACTGGAAACATTATAATCAAAATTTTAAAAACTGGGGCAACTGGGTGACTCAGTTGTTAGGCATCCACCTCTTGGTCTTGGCTCAGGTTATGATCTCATGGGTTGTGAGATCAAGCCCTGACACATCCAGCTCTGAGTTCAGTGAAGAGTCTGCTTGAAAATTCTCTCCCTCTGTCCCTCCCCTGTGTGGATGTGCTCTCTCTTGCTCAATCTCAAATAAATAAATAAATAAATAAATAAATAAATAAATAAAATATTAATTAATTAATTAATGTTTAAAACCTGAAAATAGTAATTTTGGTGAGTTTATGGAGCTGTAAGTCCATATATTGCAGGTAAGAAGGTAAAACTATGCAATTTTTTAAAAAATATCTTCTCTCTCTCCCTCCCCTCTCTCTAGATAGATATATATATTACATATATAGATATACGTTATATCTTAAGATACGATGAACCAGCAGTTCCAATCCTAAACATTTATCTAAAAAGAGTAAAAACATGTTCCCTTTTTAAAATATTTATTTATTCGAGGTGGGGGGAGCAGAGAGAGAAGGAGAATCTCCAGCAGAATCCCCACTGAGAGAGGAGCCCAGTGTGGGCTGGATCCCACCACCCTGAGATCATGACCTGAGCCAAAATCAAGAGTTGGATGCTTAACCCACTGAGCCACTCAGGTGCCCCTAGACATGTTCTTATAAAACTGTACAAAAATGTTTACTTTGGCTTTACTGAAAATAGAAAAGATTATCAATGAAAGGACTTGGAATATCATAATTAAGGATGTCAGAGAAAGGTGAGGACACAGAACAAAGAGACAAACCCCAAGAACTGGAAAGAAAATGGGTATACATAGATCAGCAAAAGAAAAAAAAATAGAAACTTTAAAAAATGCAGTAAGTAGTATTGCTAAATAGTACAATGATATTACATAAGAAAGTGATCATCTGAGCTTGTAACAAAATGTTACTGCTAATCTTGGCAAGGTTTGTATTATTACACTGCTCAGTTCAAAGCCACTTGCAGGTTTTCAAGAGTGAATGTCAGTAACAGCATACACAACAGTTATAAACTTGGTGGTCAGTAGGATGCTGAAGACAAAGTTATGTGAAAGATATAGGGGGACACTTTCTATGGCATGATTACTGTGGAAATTTAAATGAAAAAGATTAGTGTTGAAATGGTATCTTGTTTAAAAGGAATGTTTTCCAACTACATAAGGGAAATGAATAAATACTGAGAAGAAAATAAGGCTTATATCTAAATCCTACTTTTGCAATTTTGAATACATTTCATTCCTTAACATTCTATATAATACCTAATCACATGAAAATACAAGTTGTCATGTTGAATTTTGTAATCTGAAAATCTGTCTTATCTATCTTCCTAGATTACCATTATCATTTGAAATATGTTTTTTAAATTATAACCAAGTAGTACCAACTTTAGGATGGCATGAAGCCACTGTATATCTGTTTCTTGAGAGTGTAACTTATAATTATATATATTTATCTCCTTCTTTGTTAATGAGCATTACTTTAGGTGCGGATAAATTTCTAGGAAATTTTGAAAAAAAAATCATTAAGTGAATCAAGAAAATGTCATGATTCATCTGTTTCTGGCATGCAGTTTTAACTTGTCAACAGTAAGACTGACATAGATAGTAGTTTCATGCTTCTGCTAAAGCGATGATCTGAATACCATTTGCGGATTTTGACTGCAGATGTTAGAAGCAAACCATTTCTAACAGATGTATAATCTGATTAAATATGCAATGCAATGATATTGTCAAAACCTATTAATCACTCTTTCAGGACACATTAGTGTAGGCTTTACTGACAGCTGTGAGGATTGGAATGTCTCTGCACTTGCAGGTACTGTTGCTCATCCACAGGACCGATGGATTTTAAAAGGAAAAATATCTGCTATAGGCAAGTGCACAGCACACTTCAAATGTTGGATGGTTGGTGTCTTTTCTCCTTATCATCAGAGAGAAGATAGACATATTTTTTTCCTCCTGCAATGTTTATCCTACCTGTATTTATTTTCTTCTTACCCCCAAATTGCAGGGATTGCTTTCTGTCATGCTGGGACTAATTCAAAAATGCAGATACAGAGCTGAACCTCCAGCATGCATATATTAGGATGCAGTCCCATGACTGATGATTGTACAATATGTGTTCACAGATGAATAGCAGCAAAGCCTTTTTCCCCACTGAGAATGCTAACAAGTATTGATTTCTCGGCCATTGACATACACAGGTGCTGCAGTTTATTTTAGAAAGGCAAGCACCTTAATTTTATAATCATCAGCGCCCAGGTTTTATGATGTCCTTGCCTCACCCTTACAGTCTGAGATTCCTGACAGTATTAATGATCTTTAGTAAAACTAAACAACTGTTTGCCAATATGCAATCCAAATGGTCTCACATTGATTTTATTGGAGTTCCAGAATTTTTACAGTTACAAATTGATTAATTATAATCAAAGTTTACTCTTTTCCCCATTTTTATACTCATTTAATAAATACAATGTTTTAGAAATGACTAAAAGTTTCAACTATCAGGCTGTTCCAGTGTTATGAGATGAAGAGGTATGGCAGCAAGTCTCTGAGCTAGCTAGAAAAATCAAGGGAAAAAGTACAAAATTGTACTACTCTTAAGCTTGAAATGACCATTTGCTATTCTTGTATTAGGAAGATAGGAAGTAGTAGTAGCAGTAGCAGCAGCAGTAGTAATAGTACTAGCAGCAGCAGTAGTAATATTAGTAGTAATAGTAATAGTAGTAGCAGTAAGAATAAAAGTAGTAGTTGTGTCCGCCCATCCACGTCTCTCCAAGGAAGGAAGCTCTTACTTTCCACTCTCCTCTCTTAAGATAGATGTGACTGGTCAAAGATGATATTTTGCAGTTTCCTATACCATGACTTTGTTACTTTGGTTCCCTACAAAAGGTTTTTTCTTGTGGGGAAATCTGCAGCATTAAATTAGGCCTAAAAATGGGTCCCTTGGTTGTAGCACATGTATCATAGCAACTGCATCCTGCTGATCAATACTCAGTATCTTCATTTTGTTTCTCTCCAACTGCTGATAAGAGAAGAGGAACTGTATTTCACAGATTTATATCCTTAAAGATTGTTTTAGCATAAGTGAGGATTATGTTTCCCTGATGAATTAGCTCATAGAAATCTGTATTTCATTACAACTGTGTCAATGACTTGCTTAAGGAAAAGTTTCAGTAAAAATACCAACTAAAGTTTCTGTGGTCAATTCAGCAAGAATGCTGAGACAGTTGTTACTTTGAAGACATCGATGGTAAGAAGAAATTTATTAATTGTCTTCTTTTCTTCAATTTCTAAGTCAAGGTAAATCAAAATGAAAAATCTGAATCATTCAATAGGAAGGTCAAAATAGTTCTGTTTCCAATATTTCCACAATAACTTCTGGGTTTTTGCAAAATTTAACCAATAGTAATTTTTCTGTCCTCAATTGCATATATTCATTCAAGCATCCTAATAAATCCTTGGATCACTGAATAATTGTTTTAATGACACTTTGTACAGAAAACATTGCAAATAACTGTAATAATTAGCTGCCAAAATTTTTAGAAAATGGAAGGAATATACCTGATTTTTTTTTTTTTTTTTTGCAATTTACTAATTCCAAATCCTATCATCAGGAAAAAAAAAAAAACATAGGATTTGCTTGTATAAAAGTTAAAATTGATTTCAAAAATAATTAATACTCTGTAAATATGGAGGACTCCATGGAATTAAATATAGTGCTTATTAGAAAATGAAAAGTAATCCCACTAAGTAATGTTTCTCTGGAAAATACAGTAGCTTTCTCCTGGGATATGCCAATCATTGCTATTTTAGTATTTTCTTTTCTTCTAAGAAATGAAGGAATGACCTAAGTTAGAGGTATTAAAATAATACTAAATGAGTCAACATGATCATATTTTGTCTGTTTAAAACTGTAATTTTCTTTATAATTCTTGAATTAAATTCAAGAAGAATCTTTTTAAAAAATATATTGTACACAAGAAAGTATATATATCGCCTAAATCCTATAGTTGTACACATAGGTTCATATGCTGAAATAATATTACACGATTTTATTTTACTAGAACTCAGGCCTATCATTATCACTGATTTTAATTTAGTGTTACAAGGCATATTTAATAGCTAGTGGCAAGGCTAGGCCTATTTTATGGGAATGCTCACTAGAACAAAATAAGAAACCTCTTTTTCAGATTTCATAAGTCAAAAAAATATGATGGAATATTAACACCAAGTTAAATTAAATTATTACTTTTATCAAAGCAATGCACGCACATATTTTAAAATGTCAAATAATTATACAAGGCTCAATTAAAAGCATTTTATGTTCCAAATTCCCACTATTAACTCCTGTTCTTCAAAAGCTTTTAATTTTAGCTGTACTTGTCTTTCTTTCTAGTACCTAATTCCTTATTCTTAGTATTAATTACAACTATTATTCTCTCTTTTAATTTAGTTTTAGATATTATTTGTCAATTTTCTGTAATAGAAACTGAGTCATCGATACCATGACTTCTGCTTTCTTGCTTTCTTTCCTCTTTTAGTGGAGCATATCTTCCAGGAGGTCCCAAGAGTGCATTTATATGAGAACATGTGATGATGTGCTACAGATATATGAATGTGTGTGTATCTGTAATAAAACCATATGTATACATTTATGTGTATTTTTGTATATGTATATTTGTTATCCTTTATAATAATTAAAATATGGTTGGATATTATATTCATAAATTGCTAATCATTTATCATGAAACTTTGGAGGCCTCGTTTTATCTTTCATACTAGCTTTATAGAAGTCCAAAACTATTCAGATTCTTAGTGATTTTTCAGAAAGCACTTATATTTACTTTATAAATATTTTCTGAAATTTCATAACATTATTATTTATTTAATTCATTGTATTGGATATCTATAAAACCCTTAATTCTGGAAACACATGTCCTTGAATTGTGACAAATATTTTTAGTTTTTTGGTAGCTTTCTCTTCTATATTTTTTCAATGGCCATTAATATATTGGATTTTTTGCCCTGAATTCTTTTATTTAGTTACTTTATTTAATTTGTGATATCATTTTAATATTTGATTTATTTATTTACTTTTTAAAGACTAGTTGATTTTAGAGAGTAAGAGAGAACACGTAAGTGAGTGGGAGGAGGGACAGAAAAAGAGAGAGATTCCAAAGCACACTCTGTGCTAAAATGTAGAGCCCCACAAATTGCTCAATCCCAGAAACTTGAGATTATGAACTGAGCCAAAAATCAAGAGTCAGCTGCTTAACCAACTGAGCCATTCAGGTGCCTTTCTTTCTTTCTTTCTTTCTTTCTTTCTTTCTTTCTTTCTTTCTTTCTTCTTCTTTCTTTCTTTCTTTTTTTCTTGTTTAAAAAAAATTCAATAGCAGTTTCTTATTATTATCTGAATTTTCTCTTTAAATTATTTCATTTTTTTTCAAGGATAATAAATCTTTTAAAATATTCCTCTACTTCTTGCATAGTCTCTATTTTCCTCTAAGTAATTTTTTATGTTTGTTTTATTTTCTTTCTTGTTAGTGTTTTATGCAAATGTATGTTTTTTACTTGGTTGTTCATTAGCTAGTAAGTCAATGAATGTATATATTTGGGAGGAAGTGGCAGGAGTTTTTGGCTAAGCTGGACCTACACTGCATCATCAGATCATATCATTTCACTAAGCAATCTAGCATCTGTAGGTCTTTTTGTCTTTGACTTGTCAGTTTGCACTAACAGGACAGTTCCAACGTTTGCAACATATCGGAATGGAAATAAGTTCTGTGGAGAGGGGAATTGGTGCTTTCGATATTCTGTCTGAAGTCAAATAAGTAATGCTGGAAAAACTGTTTATCCATAAAAGAATAGAGTTGGATTCTTATCGTATGCATATAAAAAATTAAAATAAATCAAACACCTAAACACAAGAGCTAAAACTACAAAACTCCTGGAAGAAAACATACCAGAAAATTATCATGACATTGCATTTGGTAATGATTTTTTTTATAGGACACCAAAAACATAGCAACAACAACCAAATGATGAGCTGGACTTTATTAGGATAAGAAAAAAAAAAGTTCCTGTATCAAAGGATACTATCAAGATAATGAAAGGCAACACACAGAATGGGAGAATACATTTGTAAATTATATATCTGGTAAGGATTTATATCCAGAATGTATAAAGAACTTCTCATCATCAACAACAAAATCAAATAGCCCAATTTGAAAATTATCAAAGGATGTGAATAGACATTTCTATAGAACATATATACTAATGGCCAAAAAGGACAGGATAAGATGCTTATGAACACCAGTCTTAGGGAAAGGCAAATTTAAAAAAAAAAAAGAAAGAAAAGGCAAATTAAAACTACATAAGATACCACTTCATATTCATTAGGATGTATGATTATCAAGAAGAGAAAATAACAAGTGTTGATGAGAATATGGAGAATTTAGAATATTTGTGCATTGTTGGTGAGAATGTAAATGGTGCAGCCATTATAAAAAAAAACGTTATAGTGGTTTCTCAAGAAATTAAGCATAGAATTACCATTCATTTCTAGATATGTACCCAAAAGAACTAAAATGGGGAACCAAACAAATAGATATTTATACACAAATGCTTATAGTAGCTTTATTCACAGTAGTAGCTAAAAGATGGAAATAACCCAAATGCTCATGAACAGATGAATGGATAAAAAAAATCAATCATGCTATGTGAAATAAGGCAGATACGGAGGACAGATATTGTTTGATTCTACTAGTATAAGGTACCTAGAGTAGTTAAATTCATCCACAGTAAGTAGTAGTTACCATGGGGAATGGGATGTTACTATTTATTTATTTTTTTTATTTATTTTTTTTTTGGATGTTACTATTTAATGGGTACACAGGTTTGGTTTGGGAAAGTAAAAAATTCTAGAGATGACAGTGGTGATGGCTTTGTAATAATGTGAGTGTACCTAATGCCACTGAATTGTACACTTAAAAGTAGTTAAAATGGTACATTTTATGCTATATATATTTTACCATAATAAAGATGCAAATAATAACATCATTATGAATATTTCAACTTTAAAATAATAAAAGAATTCTATGAACAACTTGTTTTTTTTTTCAAATAGATCAATCTTAGGGGCAGTTAGTCATGTAAACATAAATTAATTTTTTAATAGAAAGATATGATGAGGGCATAAATAACCAAAAGTTTCACGAATGTGTTCAATATATAAAACCTTAATTGTTTATAGTTTTTAACATTTTTGGAGACTGACATATTCTTATTTTTCCTTATCTCATAGACACAAAAATGAAAAACTAATAATTATAACATTATAATTCCCCTTTCACATAACCTGGGGTTCTTTGTGCCAAAACTGTAGAAGAGTAAGGGTGTCGCCACGTTGCAATGCTGCACAGTATAGAATCAGGATAGACATGAAAGGTGTAGGCACCCAGGAATCAAGCTTACAAATGAGAATGAAGTAGACATTCTGTGTAGTAAAATGTTGACTTAGCACATTTTAGGTGTTCAAACCCTGCATATTCCAAATCAACTTATCTTTAATTGACTTCTGGGAGATAATCTCTAAGCCCTTTTAATATCTTACTTGATGAAAATATTTTGTATACCTCGGGCCTTTGACCAGATAGTTTAGACTAAGTAAGTGATTTATTTTGGGGCCTTGAGCCATATAGAATTTTTTAAAAGATTTTATTTATTTATTCATGAGAGAGACACAGAGAGGCAGAGACATAGGCAGAGGGAGAAGCAGGCTCCTTGCAGGAAGCTCGATGTGGGACTCGATCCCAGGATCCGGGATCACGCCCTTAGCTCAAGGCAGACGCTCAACCGCTGAGCCACCCAGGTGTCCCTGAGCCATATAGTCTTAACTTGATCTCTGGGGGGTCTGGAGACTGAGTAACTATAGTCAGCTACACAGGTACTTCATGCCGATGTGACCACCCACTATTAAAACCCCTGAATATGGAGTCTCAAGTGAGGTTCCCTGGGTGGCAATACTCCGTCTGTATTGCCATCCCTGCTGGGAGACTTAGTGCTGTTGATGCAATTCAACAGAGCGGGGACAACTGAAAATTTGCGTCTGGCCTCACGGATTCATCCCTCTAAATCTTTTTTCTTTGCTCCTCTGAATTTGTATTATTTTGTTGTAATAAGCCATAACCATGAGTATGATAGCTTTCCTGAATTCCATGAGTTCTACTGAATCACTGAAAGTGACAGTGGTATAGGGAACAGAAACACATAATCTGAGAAAACCATCATTCAAAGCTACCATACAAGAGGTGGAAAATTTGTTTTAAAAAATGGGGAAGCAGAGACAATGAGGCAAAGGAAGCAACTTTGTAAAACTAGTACAATAAAATAATCATCCTGGAACAATTTCTAGAGATAATATTTAGAATGTGCCTGAGTCCTGCCCTATAGGTAATAAAGAGGACCTGATGAAATTAAATATATATATTTTTTCAAGTCTATTCTGATCATGAATATGAGACCTGAGTTCCTCACTATGTATGGCTTAATGGATAAGTAAGGATCTTTTTTTTTTTTTTTTTTTTTTTTTTTTTTTGATAAGTAAGGATCTTAACTCAGGTTGCCGGGGCTCTCACTGAGCTTCTCCATTACTGTCAGGATATCCTTCGGCAAATTAGACTCATTGTCTCAATATGTCAGCACAAAGTTTTAAAATGAGAAAACACCTGTGTACAAGGAAATCTCAAAACTCTACAATAAGAAAGCAGGGGGCAAAGACTTTAACAGACACCTCACCCAAGAAGATATACAAATGGCAAATAAGCATATGAAAAGAAATTCCACATCATATGTTACCAGGGAAATGATAATTAAAATATCAATGAGAACCGACTCACTACACACCTACTAGAAAGGACAAAATCTAGAACGCTGACAACACCAAATGCTGGCAAGGAGGTAGAGCAATAGGAATTCTCATTCATTGCTAGTCAGATTCCAAAATGATACAGCCGCTTTGGAAGACAGTCTGGCAGTTTCATAGCAAACTAAATATAAGGTTACCAAAGGATCCAGCAATTATGCTACTTGATATTTACCCAAAGGAATAGAAAATGTATGTGTACATAAAAACCTGTAAGTGGATACTTATAACACTTTTAATTATAAATTATTGAAACTTAGAAGCAACCAAGATGTTTTTCAATAGGTGAATGGATAAATAATCTGTGGTACATCCAGAAAATGGATATTATTCAGTGCTAACAGTTGATTATATTCGTTTACTGATTTATTTTTATTTTTATTTTTTAATAAATTTATTTTTATTGGTGTTCAATTTGCCAACATAGAGAATAACACCCAGTGCTCATCCCGTCAAGTGCCCCCCTCAGTGCCTGTCACCCAGTCACCCCCACCCCCCGCCATCCTCCCCTTCCACCACCCCTAGTTCGTTTCCCAGAGTTAGGAGTCTTTATGTTCTGTCTCCCTTTCTGATATTTCCCACACATTTCTTCTTCCTTCCCTTATATTCCCTTTCACTATTATTTATATTCCCCAAATGAATGAGAACATATGTTTGTCCTTCTCCGATTGACTTACTTCACTCAGCATAATACCCTCCAGTTCCATCCACGTTGAAGCAAATGGTGGGTATTTGTCATTTCTAATGGCTGAGGAATATTCCATTGTATACATAGACCACATCTTCTTTATCCATTCATCTTTCGATGGACACCGAGGCTCCTTCCACAGTTTGGCTATTGAGGACATTGCTGCTAGAAACATCGGGGTGCAGGTGTCCCGGCATTTCATTGCATCTGTATCTTTGGGGTAAATCCCCAACAATGCAATTGCTGGGTCGTAGGGCAGGTCTATTTTTAACTCTTTGAGGAACCTCCACACAGTTTTCCAGAGTGGCTGCACCAGTTCACATTCCCACCAACAGTGTAAGAGGGTTCCCTTTTTCCACATCCTCTCCAACATTTGTTGTTTCCTGCCTTGTTAATTTTCCCCATTCTCACTGGTGTGAGGTGGTATCTCATTGTGCTTTTGATTTGTATTTCCCTGATGGCAAATGATGGGGAACATTTTCTCATGTGCATGTTGGCCATGTCTATGTCTTCCTCTGTGAGATTTCTCTTCATGTCTTTTGCCCATTTCACGATTGGATTGTTTGTTTCCTTGGTGTTGAGTTTAAGAAGTTCTTTATAGATCTTGGATACTAGCCCTTTATCTGATATGTCATTTGCAAATATCTTCTCCCATTCTGTAGGTTGTCTTTGAGTTTTGTTGACTGTATCCTTTGCTGTACAAAAGCTTCTTATCTTGATGAAGTCCCAATAGTTCATTTTTGCTTTTGTTTCTTTTGCCTTCGTGGATGTATCTTGCAAGAAGTTACTGTGGCCGAATTCAAAAAGGGTGTTGCCTGTGTTCTCCTCTAGGATTTTGATGGAATCTTGTCCGACATTTAGATCTTTCATCCATTTTGAGTGTATCTTTGTGTCTGGTGCAAGAGAGTGGTCTAGTTTCATTCTTCTGCATGTGGATGTCCAATTTTCTCAGCACCATTTATTGAAGAGACTTTCTTCCAGTGGATAGCCTTTCCTCCTTTATCGAATATTAGTTGACCATAAAGTTCAGGGTCCACTTCTGGGTTCTCTATTCTGTTCCATTGATCTATGTGTCTGTTTTTGTGCCAGTACCACACTGTCTTGATGACCACAGCTTTGTAGTACAACCTGAAATCTGGCATTGTGATGCCTCCAGCTATGGTTTTCTTTTTTAAAATTCCCCTGGCTATTCGGGGTCTTTTCTGATTCCACACAAATCTTAAGATGATTTGTTCCAACTTTCTTTTTTTTTTATTTTTGTATTTATTTATGATAGTCACAGAGAGAGAGAGAGAGAGGCAGAGACACAGGCAGAGGGAGAAGCAGGCTCCATGCACCGGGAGCCCGACGTGGGATTCAATCCCGGGTCTCCAGGATCGCGCCCTGGGCCAAAGGCAGGCGCTAAACCGCTGCGCCACCCAGGGATCCCTTGTTCCAACTTTCTAAAGAAAGTCCATGGTATTTTGATAGGGATTGCATTAAACGTGTAAATTGCCCTGGGTAACATTGACATTTTCACAATATTAATTCTGCCAATCCATGAGCATAGAATATTTTTCCATCTCTTTGTGTCTTCCTCTATGTCTCTCAGAAGTGTTCTATAGTTTTTATGTATGGATCCTTTACCTCTTTGGTTAGGTTTATTCCTAGGTATCTTATGCTTTTGGGTGCAATTGTAAATGGGATTGACTCCTTAATTTCTCTTTCTTCAGTCCCATTGTTAGTGTATAGAAATGCCACTGATTTCTGGGCATTGATTTTGTACCTGCCATGCTACCAAATTGCTGTATGAGTTCTAGCAATCTTGTATTGGAGGCTTTTGGGTTTTCTATGTAGAGTATCATGTCATCGGTGAAGAGGGAGAGTTTGACTTCTTCTTTGCCAATTTGAATGCCTTTAATGTCTTTTTGTTGTCTGATTGCTGAGGCGAGGACTTCCAGTACTATGTTGAATAGCAGTGGTGAGAGTGGACATCCCTGTCTTGTTCCTGATCTTAGGGGAAGGCTCCCAGTGCTTCCTCATTGAGAATTATATTTGCTGTGGGGTTTTTGTAGATGGCTTTTATGATCAGGAATGGATGCTGTATTTTGTCAAATGCTTTCTCTGCATCTAATGAGAGGATCATATGGTTCTTGGTTTTTCTCTTGCTGATATGATGAATCACATTGATGGTTTTACGAGTGTTGAACCAGCCTTGTGTCCCAGGGATAAATCCTACTTGGTCATGGTGAATAATTTTCTTAATGTGTTGTTGGATCCTATTGGCTAGTATCTTGTTGAGAATTTTTGCACCCATGTTCATCAGGGATATTGGTCTGTAATTCACCTTTTTGGTGGGGTCTTTGTCTGGTTTTGGAATTAAGGTGATGCTGGCCTCATAGAACGGATTTGGAAGTACTCCATCTCTTTCTATCTTTCCAAACAGCTTTAGTAGAATAGGTATGCTTTCTTCTTTAAACGTTTGAAAGAATTCCCCTCGGAAGCCATCTGGCCTGGACTTTTGTGTCTTGGGAGGTTTTTGATGACTGCTTCAATTTCCTCCCTGGTTATTGGCCTGTTCAGGTTTTCTATTTCTTCCTGTTCCAGTTTTGGTAGTTTGTGGAATTCCAGAAATGCATCCATTTCTTCTAGATTGCCTAATTTATTGGCGTAGAGCTGTTCATAATATGTTTTTAAAATAATTTGTATTTCCTTGGTGTTGGTAGTGATCTCTCCTTTCTCATTCATGATTTTATTAATTTGAGTCTTCTCTCTCTTCTTTTTAATAAGGCTGGCTAATGGTTTATCTATCTTATTAATTCTTTCAAAGAACCAACTCCTGGTTTTGTTGATCTGTTCCACAGTTCTTCTGGTCTCAATTTCGTTGAATTCTGCTCAAATCTTTAACTCTCTTCTTCTCCTGGGTGTAGGATCTACTTCCTTTTTCTTTCTCTAGCTCCTTAAGGTGTGAGGTGAGCTTTTGTATTTGAGTTCTTTCCCGTTTTGAATGGATGCTTGCATTGCGATGTATTTCCCCCTTAGGTCTGCTTTTGTGGCATCCCAAAGATTTTGAACGGTTGTATCTTCATTCTTATTAGTTTCTATGAATCTTTTTAATTCTTCCTTAATTTCCTGGTTGACCCTTTCATCTTTTAGCAGGATTGTCCTTAACCTCCACGTGTTTGAGGTCCTTCCAAACTTCTTGTTGTGATTTAGTTCTAATTTCAAGACATTATGGTCTGAGAATATGCAGGGGACGTTCCCAATTCTTTGGTATTGGTTCAGACCCAATTTGTGACCCAGTATGTGGTCTATTCTGGAGAAAGTTCCATGTGCACTTGAGAAGAATGTGTATTCAGCTGAGTTTGGATGTAAAGTTCTGTAGATATCTGTGAAATCCATCTGGTCCAGTGTATCATTTAAAGCTCTCGTTTCTTTGGAGATGTTGTGCTTAGAAGACCTATTGAGTATAGAAAGAGCTAGATTGAAGTCCCCAAGTATATGTGTATTATTATCTAAGTATTTCTTCAGTTTGGTTATTAATTGGTTTAAATATTTGGCAGCTCCCACATCCGGGGCATATATATTGATTATTGTTAAGTCCTCTTGTTGGATAGATCCTTTGAGTATGATACAGTGTCCCTCTTCATCTCTCACTATAGTCTTCTGGGTAAATTTAAATTTATCTGATATGAGGATGGCTACCCCTGCTTTCTTTTGAGGACCATTTGAATGGTAAATGGTTCTCCAACCTTTTATGTTCAGGCTGTAGGTGTCCTTCTGTCTAAAATGAGTCTCTTGTAGACAGCAAATAGATGGGTCCTGCTTTTTTTATCCAGTCTGAAACCCTGTGCCTTTTGATGGGGTCATTAAGCCCGTTCATGTTCAGAGTTACTATTGACAGATATGAGTTTAGTGTCATCATGATATCTATTCAGTCCTTGTTTTTGTGGATTGTTCCACTGGACTTCTTCTTAAAGGGGAATTTTAAGAGTCCCCCTTAAAAATCTTGCAGAGCTGCTTTGGAGGTCACATATTCTTTTAGTTCCTGCCTGTCTTGGAAGCTCTTCATCTCTCCTTACATTTTGAGTGAGAGCCTTGCTGGATAAAGTATTCTTGGTTGCATGTTCTTCTCATTTAGGACCCTGAATATATCCTGCCAGCCCTTTCTGGCCTGCCAGGTCTCTGTGGAGAGGTCTGCTGTTACCCTAATATTCCTCCCCATAAAAGTCAGGGATTTCTTGTCTCTTGCTGCTTTAAGGATCTTCTCTTTATCTTTGGAATATGCAAGCTTCACTATTAAATGTCAAGGTTTTGAACAGTTTTTATTGATTTTAGGGGGGGGGGGATCTCTCTATTTCCTGGATCTGAATGCCTGTTTCCCTTCCCAGATTAGGGAAGTTTTCAGCTATTATTTGTTCAAATACGTATTCTGGCCCTCTGTCCCTTTCAGAACCCTCGGGATCCCCAATTAAACGTAGGTTTTTCTTCCTCAGGCTGTCGTTTATTTTCCTTAATCTATCTTCATGGTCTTTTGTTTGTCTCTTTTTTCCTCAGTTTCCCTCTTTGCCATCCACTTGTCTTCTATGTCATTCACTCCTTCTTCCACCTCGTTAACCCTCGTCGTTAGGACTTCTAGTTTGGATTGAATCTCATTCAATTGATTTTTAATTTCTGCCTGATTGGATCTAAATTCTGCAGTCATGAAGTCTCTTGAGTCCTTTATGCTTTTTTCTAGAGCCACCAGTAGCTGTATAATAGTGCTTCTGAATTGGCTTTCTGACATTGAATTGTAATCCATATTTTGTAACTCTGTGGGAGAGAGGGCTGTTTCTGATTGTTTCTTTTGAGGTGAGGTTTTCCTTCTAGTCATTTTGCTCAGTGCAGAGTGGCCAAAAAACAAGTTGTATTGGGAAAAGGAGAAAAAGAGAGAGAGAGAAGGAAAGAAAAGAGAAAAAGAAAAAAGAAAAAAGGAAAAAAGAGAAGAAAAAGAGAAAGAAAAAGAAAGAAAGGTGAAAAAAAGGGGTGGGGGAAGCAATCAGAAATAAAAAAGAAACAAAAACAAAAACCACGGGGGAGTATCTTCTGATTCTGTAAACTTTAAGTCCCTGGACTTCCCCCTGGAACTGGTCCGTCTCGCTGGTCTTCTGGGGGAGGGGCCTGCTGTGCTGATTCTCAGGTGTCAGCACTTGGGGGAGCTGCTCCGCCCCTGCCTGGTGCAGGGCTCAGTGGGGGTTGCTCACCCGGTGAGGCCCCAGGAGGAACAGCCCCAGTGGCGGGGGCAGCTCTGGAGCCCTGGAGTCAGTCCCCGCAGTAGCTCCAGGGCTCTCCGTCTGCAGGGACTGGGGGCTCCCGGGCGGGGCCGCTGATCTGCTCAGTTCCAGGCAGGAGCGTCCTCGCTGTCCTGGGCCCTCCCGGCCTTTGCCTGTCCCGGGGGAGGCCGGATCCTGGGCTGTGTCCCGGAGCCCTGGGCACTCCCCGGGGCGCAGGTGCCTGTTAGTGTCCCCGGGAGCCCGAGGGCATCCCCGCCCTCCTGGGTCCTGCTCCACCTCCCTGCAGGCCCCTTTCCGCCTGGAAGGTTGGTGCAGCTCCTGCTCCTCTGGGACGGGGCTCTCCTGTCCTGGGGACACTCGCCCCGGCCTCAGCCCAGCTCCTCGCGGGGCCCCTCCCCCTTGGAGGCCTTTTGTGTCTTTATTTCTTTTTCCCCGTCTTCCTACCTGATAGAGGTGCGAATTCTTCTCCCTGTAGCATTCCAGCTGTTCTCTCTCTCTTTTTTTTTTTTTTATTTTTATTTATTTATGATACTCACAGAGAGAGAGAGAGAAAGAGAGGCAGAGACACAGGCAGAGGAAGAAGCAGGCTCCATGCACCGGGAGCCCGACGTGGGATTCGATCCCAGGTCTCCAGGATCACGCCCTGGGCCAAAGGCAGGCGCAAACCCCTGCGCCACCCAGGGATCCCCTCCAGCTGTTCTCTCTTTATTTTTTTTTCTTTTTTTAAAATTTTTTTTAATTTTTTTAAATTTTTATTTATTTATGTAGTCATACAGAGAGAGAGAGAGAGGCAGAGACACAGGCAGAGGGAGAAGCAGGCTCCATGCACCGGGAGCCTGACGTGGGATTCGATCCCGGGTCTCCAGGATCGCGTCCTGGGCCAAAGGCAGGCGCCAAACCGCTGCGCCACCCAGGGATCCCTGTTCTCTCTTTAAATCTCAGGATGAATTCGTAGGTTTTCACGATGATTTGAAGGTTATCTAGGTAATTTGGTGGGGACAGGTGATTTGGGGACCCTACTCTTCCGCCATCGTGCCCCTCCTCCTCCTTTACTGATTTAAATCCTTTGATGGATGCTTATGTTCACTAATTGAATACTAAAATTCTTAAAACATGACAAGGCCCATTTTAATTAACTGGTATTTAACTTTCTAGTTTTAATTTCTAAGTTATTGATCCATATAATCATGCTTTGGCCACACACTGACTTTTTAATATCTAAAGTATACCAAAATATATTTCCATAGGTCTTTTGCATTATGTTCTCTTCTGTGCTTGAAAAGCTGTTTGCACAACCTTTCAACTGCCTAATTTCTGCTTGTTCTTCAGATCTAGGTAGAAAACTAACCTACTTAGAAGAGCTTTCTTTTGCTGGCCATAAAAATAAATTGAGTTTCAATTCCAATGTTTTCATTATATGATATTTTCCTTCATGCCATGTACATTCACATTTATTTGTTTAACACCTACTTGGCTGAGAGATTATAATATCTATAAATTCAAGGAATCTTCTTGTCAATAGCACAGTATATAGCACATAGTAGGTTCTCAAGTAATATTAAATTATATGAATGAATGCTAGGCTAATCAATATGCATATGAGGAAACTAAATAAGGGGTAAATTGTCCACTGATCATAGGATATATGGTTTCTCTGAATATTTAACACTCTTCTAATCCAGACTAGAATCAAAATGATTGATGGTTGTTGAGAAACCTTTACTTTTTTTTAATCTTTGCCCAAATGAAGACTAAGAAAATGTTAAGTAGGTTTTTAAAATATATGTATAAAGAATTGTTTTTTTTAAATATAAATAATGTAATGTAAACATACAAAAAATTTAATCTAAAATAACATCCTACTTATAACTTATTTTTCATCTCCTTTTTCCAACTTTTCTTAAAACGAAAAACCCTGTAAAAATGAAATTCATGTTTATACTAAAAAGCAAGTCAGTCGTCAGTATACACATTGTATCTATATTGGCTTCTTTAATTACAATCTTATTGATATTACAATGAGAAACACATTTGACAGATGGTTTGTTTTCTTACTTGAAACAGAGTAAATTATGCTTGGAAGAATTAAATTTAGTACCAACATGGAAATTGGTTAGCTTTCTCTAATCCATATATATTATTTCTGAAGACGAACAAAGGGTTTTCTATCTCAGTATGTTCAATAACATATATTTTGAGATTTCACACACACATTTGGGGGCACATTCCATTTAGGAAAATAGAAATATCCAAAGTAAAATGTTGCAGAAAAAATAGTTATATAAGTGCATTTAGGTACACTATAATTTCTCGGTATTCAATAGCTACACTAGATGAAATCCTCATAGATCTTATAACATGAGTAATGAGTTATAAATGTCAACCTACATCAGCTTAAGGATTTACAGAGGAATTCTACAAATATTCTAATATGAGTTCTCAGAATTCTATATACATACCTTGATTCAAATTACATGAGTACTTCATCACAAAAGCAAAAGAATGTTATTATGCGACATACATGTTTTATTCTCAATTTCTGTATTTTTAGATATATTTATAACCAGTAAATATTGTAGTAGTTTGTAGGCCAATAAATAAAGTTTTATGGGAACATAGCATAACATGTTCATTCATTTATGTATTGTTCATAACAATTTTAGCTTTGGTGGCAAAGCTGAGTAGTGGTGATAGAGACTGTATGCCCCACAAAGCCTAAAATACCTACTTTCTGACTCTTAATAGAAAAAAAATTGCTAATCTTGATATAAGTCATTGCACTTATCTGTCGCTTTAATATGGGAATACTAGCCTTAAATGTTTTGTCTTTTGTTGAAATTATCAACAAACCGTACACAAATAGTCACTGAACCCAAGGTACAAAGTTTACTCAATCACTGAATCTAAGGAGAGGCTACATATCCAGATTTTGAAGAAACAAAACTAGATAAATTTCTCCTAATTCCAGTATATTTAAGTGGGGCATCCAGTTAATAAGTTAATTATCTAATGTAACGTTTCAATTCTAGTTTTCCCTTCAAAGCTGAAGACTCAGAGGTAATTTTACACTTTAACAATATTAGCCCTGTGCTGGCAGTGATTTTCTAAATACAACTCCCCTAAAATATTTATGGGCTTTCTGTGTATCTGATTATATTTTGCCCATGTTCCAAAAGACATACAAATGGTAGTTTTTGATAAATGCCTCTCACTAGCAGACTACCGCATAATTCAGACATTTTAAGGCTAATGACTTTGAGATCCCTATAGCACATTTGTGAAGCTAAAACTCTCTACTGGGTAAAACCTTAATTCTTTTAGAGGAGCCAACAAGAGATCTCATAACCGCACTATTGATTTGATCTTTATCATGATAATATGTGTTACTTTTAGAATCTCTGGCTCATTAGATATGATAAATAGCTTTATTTTCCAACCTGGCAAATCCCTGATATCTTTATATTATCACTGTTTAATTCCAAAATGTCCAGTTATTTTGCTTTATTTCAGACACTTATTCAGAAAGCTAAAATAAATAAATATATACTTTCAATATTTTGCAATGACAAATCTCCCTAAATCCAAAAGCTCTTCAGGAATATTAAAGAAAGACAGTCAAGTTACCAGAAGTAATATTTTTACCAAATGATTACAAAGATCTAACACAGGTGGACATTTTTCAGACCTCTTTAGAAGTTTCCTTGTCATTTTTTTTCCAGGCTTTTCTAAGAATTTCTCACTTTTTTCCAGTCTCTACTAACAACTATTTTATCCTATCATCTAGTCCCCAAATCAATGTCACATATTTTAGGAGCCTATTAGGGCATCACTCCACTACTGAAACCAATTTCGGCATCAGGTATCTGCTGCCACAATAATGGTATACAACAAATCACCCCAACAATAAATGTTGCAAATCAATGAGCACTTATTTACCTCATGAGACTTGGGTCAACATTTAGGCTGAGTGACCCTTCTGGCTTTAATTGAACTCACATTTCTAGATTTTAGTAGATTGTCAAATGGGATAGCAGAGGCTACTGAGCCACCTGTGTCTCATCCTAGAGTATACTAACTCATTCCTGTGATCATAATGATGACAGAAGAGTGAGAGTGGAAACACATGCTTTTTAAAGACTGTACATAGATCACATCTGCTAACATCCCCCTTGTCAAGGCACATCACTTAGCTGAGCTCAGAATCAAAAGGCTAGGAAATGTACTTTACCTCATGGGTGAAAAGAACTACAAAATCACATGGCAGAGGGTGGTAGGGAAGAATGAAGAATTGGCCCATTAATTCCATGTACACAACAGTCAGAGGTCTCACTGGAAGCCATGGCCTCTCCTACCCAGGAAATAATTTTGCCCTTCTATGTTTAAAACATAAATACTCGGACAGCAGTTAGTTCAAGTAGAGAATCAGCCACAGATGTCCAGTTTTTCTCCTACTGTCTTGTGGCCTGAAACCCTTACACAAATAGTCACTGAGAACAAAAGGGAAGAAAAACCAGGAATATTAATCTGATAAAAAAAACAAACAAACATGTTCTTCTATTTAAATTTAATCTTTTTTTTTTTTTGTAGGCTCCACATCCAGCATGGTGCCCAATGCAGAGCCTGAATATATAACTCTAAGATCAAGACTGAAGTTGAGATCAAGAGTGTCATGCTTAACCAACTGAACCACTCAGTTACCCAGTTACCCTAATCTTTTCCTTTCTTTTTGATAGTTGTAGGACTTTGAATATCCCAGTTCTTCTCATTTTATGTTGCTCTTTTCCCTAATCTGTAAACTTTAAGACTGAGACATGTCTTTTCATCTTAGGCATTCCATGATTTAGTAAAGTGGAGGGCACATGAGAGTTTTACTCAATAAGTGAATAAATGAACTATGCCATTTTGATAATAAGGGGTTTATTTGATATCTAAAGAAATCTATATAACAGTGAAACCTAAAAAGATAAAGAACACACACACACACAAAAATCATGGGTTGGTTGGATATGGGCTCACTTAGCCTGTGTTCCCCAGAAAGTAGTCATAGACTTGGAGGTTATGTGCATTATTTTATTACATAATGCAGTCTCATGATTGAAGGATAAGAACAACAAAGCGAGAAAGGAGACAGTTCATGAACATATATATTAACAAGTTGTCTTCTGCCACTAAGGTAAATGATCATCTAATCTAAAGGACCATGCTCCTAAGAAACCATATAAATTCTGTGTTGCAACGATATATAAGGGATTGAAACAGGGAAGAATTTATCCACTAGCTCCTAAAAGTACATTGAACAAAGTTCAGCTCTTAGGACCTTAACTTTCCTGCCCTTTCAGGGTTGTACATATTTGGGCTATACACGTGGGATGCCCTTCTGTGGTTAATCACACAGAGCATTGTGACCAGCTTTACCAGGACAGCCCCCCACCTGCAGGTGAGAGCTGTATGGAGGAGTCAAGGGGCGCCAGGTGAGAGCAGTCAATATACTATTCAAGCTAAAGCAAGACTCAAGTGGAGCTAAAATGATCAGCAGTAGGCTAAGAGACATTTCTGCATCAAGTTAATGAAAAACAGGTAAAAGATGAGTTTCACCTAATAAGCTAACAGTCATTTGTGACTTTTTTTAATACTTGAAGATCGATTTATTTATTTGAGAGAGAGAACAGATGGGAGGAACAGAATAACAGAGACAATCCCAAGTAGATTCCTTGCTGAGCACAGAACCTCATGCAGGGCTCAATCTCATGACCTCAAGATCATGACCTGACCCAAATCAAGAGTCAGACACCCACCAACTGTGCCACCCAGGTGCCCATCATTTGTAATTTTTTTTAATTTAACACCACACCCATTGCCCACCCACATTGTATCAGACATGATACTGGACAGCAGGTAGATGTGTTGATGGATGCATGTTAAGGAATTTAAAATTTTACCTGAAGGAGGAACTATGTTTTAGGATTAGGGATTAAAAAGGATAGTAAAATTAATATTCTGAATAAACTGAAGATTCCCCAAAGTCTCTGAAAGTGAGAATTGAAGGAAATGTCAATGTTCCAGCCAGAAGTACCAAATGTGTAGGGTTTGTATGTACAGGTGTCAAAACATAATGCCAAAGGATTGCAATTAAACAGTATTTCATTCTTTCACAGTAAAACTTCTGGCAATAATACAACATTCATGAATTCTAGATAAGAAATATTATATAAGGCAAAACATCAGGGTTGTTATAGTAGACAGACATACCATGCATTGAAAACTATTATATAAGATAGGTACTATATTAAATAGTTTATTTTTAATTAGCTTCTGGTTGGCCTGGCTTATAACCAATCTTGATAACTGCTTTGATTTAGGAAAGAAATTATTTAACCATCTCTTTATTTAGATAAAGAAGAAACAAAACAAGCTATGTTTTATGTATACAAATGGAAAAAAACATCAAGACTTCAAATACTTTCTCTGCAGGATGCCAATGTTAAATAGCAGAGAGACCAAAATAGATTTGGCATACAGAGGGCGCAGAACTCATCTAAATCATTCAGCTGATAGAGTCTGAAGATAAAACTGAAGTGGTAAAAATCAGCCTATAAATTGTACCATTAGAATGAGGGAAAACTAGATGTGGTCCTATCGGTTTCAAAGAATTTCTTATATTTTGAATTTACTGTGTGTGTGATACTGACCTATTAGGTATTTCTTCCAGCTTATCACATATAAAATATTTTTATAGGACCCACACATAAATTAAACATGTCCATATGCATGAAGATTCATTTGTATGATTCCTTGTATCCTTCTACTTTTTAAAAATCTTTCATTAAACATCTCAGTAGGGTAATGAGGAAAATACAAGCAATGTATTTGCAAAGAAGAGTTTTTTTTTTCTTTTATATGTCTCTCCATGGTCAAATTGAAGCCCTTCCTTATGTGAAATGTATGCAGTGTTCCCAGTTCAATTTCAGTAAATGAGATCCCATCATGTGGGTACCACACTTTACTTTAGTATAGTTTCATTTGACAGATGGTAACTGTTCAGGAACACATATTTCCTAGTTCTGACACTACCTAGGAGTTGAATTTCTCCTTATACGCTAGATTTAGCATTGATACAGTTTTAAATATATGTGGCAACATACACAGGACAGTGATGACCCATGGTTTCTTGATTC
This sequence comes from Vulpes vulpes, assembly GCF_048418805.1. Lineage (NCBI taxonomy): Eukaryota > Metazoa > Chordata > Mammalia > Carnivora > Canidae > Vulpes > Vulpes vulpes. The sequence goes on from NC_132781.1 coordinate 67,737,806, forward strand.
GAGAGCATAGCATAACAAAATGTTTAAATATATATTGACACCATATGTGAATGTAAATATATTTTATTTATATTGTATAAAAAGTATAATGTCTAGTAAGATCTATTTCTGTTACCCAAAAACTGGTCGTTGTTCATAACAATTTAAATTATCATGCAACATGTAATGAATAATAGAACTTTAAAACATAAATTTGACATCATGTCTTTAGAAAATGAATATATTTTTATATATAGTTAGAAAATAAAGTATACACACACAGTTGATAGGCATAAACAGCCATCTAGAAATTCACAGTTTGTTAATAAATATCACTTTTTATTACTTATGTGAGATACTAAACTCATCAGTACCTCTTCTACTATAATAAGAAACTATTTTTTATTCTTAATTTATTGCTATCTTCAAATAAGACCTGTATATAATTACAAAACCATTTTGTTTGCACAAATATATCATAACACTCCTTAACAGATTTGCATTGCAACAGATGAAAGTATGAAACATGCCCTAATTCTCTTGCCAATACACTATTTTTTCCCTCTGCTCTTCAGTTATTATACAAAGGAAATCTTGATATAATCTGCTCTTTGTTCTCTGTGTAGTTAAGCATAGGTATTACCACTGGTTTCAGTATTGAGAATTTGAGTGCACAAAGGATTGTCAGTTCAAAGGACTTTCAACTAGAATACAGAGCAATCCAGTGGTAAGAAGGTGAAGTGCTTATCATTAACAAGAACTTCAGAACAAACAGATAATTCACTGTTTAAAAATGTGGGAGCAAGCTTCTTTAACTTGTGTAACATTTAAATGTTTGACAATGTAGAATGATGATGACATATTATTTTTGGAAATTAACAGAGATATCTCTTGTCACCCTAGGGATATTTGGTAAAATATCTTTTGTGTGTGTATATATCTTTTAAGATATATATATATATATATATATATATATATATATATATATATTATTTTTTAGCTCTTTCCAGAAAAATAAAAACAGGAAGTAAGAAAGTCTTAGAGATGACAATTCTTAAAGTATCCTAATTTTTTCAAATAATAACCTAAGTCTAGCGTGAAAAGGAAAAAGATATTTCTTCATGTTGGCGTAACGCCAGTAGTATTGTATCTTGACCTTGAAAAGTCAACTTCCATGAATTTTTAGACCACACAAGTTAGTAAAATGTCCTTCAGGAATATTTTGGGATCATGATGCCCCAATGTTGAATTCAGCAAGTGAATTTTTCTGAGTTTATGATATTAAACTAAATTAAATTTTTATTTTTTAAGAGTATTTATTTATTCATTCATTCGAGACAGAGAGAGAGAGAGAGAGAGAAGCAGAGACATAGGCAGAGGGAGAAGCAGACTCCCCATAGGGAGCCTGATGTGGGACTCAGTCCCGGGACTCCAGGATAACGCCCTGAACTAAAGGCAGATGTTCAACCACTGAGCCATCCAAGCATCACAAATTTTTAAAAAAGTATATTATAATATGTGATGTTTGACCCTTTTGCTATAATCATTAAAAAATGAATTCCTCATTTTGAATTCTGAATACCTGTATTGATTTAAAAAAATACATACTTTGCTCCCTCTATTGTCCTATACAGAATTGCCAAATTATTACTGTGAGTTTACTGCTTCTTATTTAATTAAATCAACTCAGTGCACTATACTCTGATATTATGAAAATAAACAGTATTTACCTGTCTTTACTATGATTCTTAGACCTTCTGAAGAGTTCCATCAAAAAAGGCAATAAAAGTGAAATGGATTAAATATAGATAATATAAACAAGTGTAAAAGGAGCAAAGGAGCTAGGCAAGATAGAATAACAAAGACTGGATTTACCCTCCCACTTGAAACCACTAAAAATTCAGACGAAACACATAATGTTTTTAAAGATATTGGACAGTTGGCAACAAAGGACAAGTTACTCAAAGAAGGGGAACAAGTGAGGACTGTGCCCTATGATTGCCCTAGTTTACTACCAGGAGAGAGGGTTTTTGTACAGTAGCACAACTTAGTTGTCTTCCTGAGTTGAAGAGACAAAGCTAGAAGTTTGAAGACAGAGAGAGAGAAATCTGTGTGATAAATTAAGAGTGACATATGAAAGAGAGAAATAAAGAAATAAAGAACATGAGCTCTGGGGATCTTCACAAGACCTCTTTTAAACCTTCAATATGGAATACCTGGGTGGCTCAGTGGTTGAGCATCTGCTTGGGCTCAGGGTGTGATTCTGGAGTTCTGGGACCGCATCCCACGCTGGGCTTCCTGTGAGGAGCCTACTTCTCCCTCTGCCTATGTGTCTGCCTTCTCTCTGTGTCTCTCATGAATAAATAAAATCTTAAAAAATAAAAATAAAAAAATAAACTTTCAGTATGGACTAGAGGATATATTTGAAGAAATTAACTGAGACTAGTGAAAGAACAATCCGAAGGATACAAGGGAAGGCTGCTCCAAATTCTCACAGAGATGGGAATATTCCCTGATCTTCCTCATGCACAAGACTGAAACAAATTCATAGTTCATGGGGTATGAGTATTCAGAAGGATTATTCTTTAGCAGTGGCAAATATTAATCTAAGACTAAGTGCTGTTTTAATCCTAATAAAAATTGCCAAGTATGCATATGAGTGATTAAATAATCCCAAAATGAGAAGAATCATTTAATTGAAATCCAACTTAGAAATGTTAAAAGATTTAATTAGTAGACAAGGAGATTAGAGCAGTTATTATAACTCTATCGCATATGGTCAAGAAGCTAGATGACTAATTAATCATGTTAAGCAAAGACATCATAAATATTAAAAGTATAAGTTTCCATAGGTAAAAAAAAGCAATGTCTGAGATAAAAAAAAACACAGGGGATAAGATTAAACACATTAGAGACATTTCAGAGGTAAAAAAAGAATTGTGCTTAAAGACAGAAAAATAAACTATCCAAAGGATAAAGGTTAAAATACACACACACACATGAAAACACACACGTAGAATACTGGTGTGCAGTGAGAGATTTTAAGCATTCCTCCAAAAAAGAAGATATGTTGTACAGAAAGTAAAACATATTTGAATAAATTAAGCATGATCAAAAATTTCCAAAATTTATTGAAAATTGTAAACCCATAGTTCCCTGGAGTTTAAAAAAATGCATAGAAAAAGATACATGAAATATCTACACCAAGGCAGGCAATAATCAAACCACTTATATCAAACTACTTTAAATTTATTATAATTTTATAATAAAAATATTTCAAAGGAAACAAAGAAAAAGGACAATACTCAGGAATGAAGATAAAAATAAAAATAGAGGGACATCTTGGTGGCTCAGTGGTTGAGTGTCTGCCATTGACTCAGGTCATGATCTCAGGGTCCTGGGATCGTGCTCTGCATCAGGCTCCCAGGGGATCCTGCTTCTCCCTCTGCCTATGACTCTGGCTCTCTCTCTGTGTCTTTCATAAATAAATGAATAAAATCTTTTAAAAAATAAAAAGAATAACAACAGACTTCTCCTAAACAATACAAATCAAAAGATAGTATAGAAAGGAAAAAATAAATAAAACAAGCAATTTAGAATTTTATGTCTAGCAAAAATCTCTCAAAGAAACAAGATAAAGATGTATTCAATATACAAGAGCTTAAAAATTCATCATTAGTATAAATGTATTATAAAAAAAATTAAAGGAACACATTCAAGCAAAGAAAATTATACCAGTTGGAAATGGGAATCTATGCACATTACCAACTGGAAACTTTTAGAGGCAGTGGATATTTTAATTTTCTTGATCACTGTAATGATATTACCATGGTACATATAGGACAAAGCTCATAAAATTATACACTTAAACACATTTGGTTACTATATTTTATCAAGGCTGTTAAAGATCCATATCTTTGCCAATTGTCTTGGCAATAGCTTGTTCAAACACTTCAGAGTAGTTTCTATTTCAACATATTTAAGTACGGAAAATGTTTTAATTTATTATTTTATTCCATTTTAAAATTACCAAGAAAAGACAAAAAGTATTTATTAAGGATTTAAAGTAAGTAAATGACAAGTCTATTTAGGAATGCTTATCTGTTTTGATCCTAAGTACTATACCAACATAGCCTTATATAAATGGAATATTTAATTTTCTCTTACATATATATATTTAAAGATTTTATTTATTTATTTATTCATAAGAGACACAGAGAGAGAGAGGCATAGACACAGGCAGAGGGAGAAGCAGGCTCCATGCAGGGATAAAGAAGAAATGGTATATATATAATAGAATATTTTATATATATATATATAAACATATATATATATATAATGGAATATTACTCAACCATCAAAAAGAATGGAATTAACAATAATGTGGATAGAGCTAGAGGGTATTATGCTAAGCAAAATAAATCAGTCAGAGAATGACAAATACCATATGACTTCACTCATGGAATTTAAGAAACAAAACAGATGAACATAGGGGAATGGAGGAAAAATAAAATAAGACAAAAACAGAGGGAGGCAAATCATAAGAGACTCTTAGCTATAGGAAACAAACTGAGGGTTGATGGAGGGGAGATGGAAGGGGGAGATGAGGTAATTGGATAACAGACATTAAGAAGGACTCTTGATGTTATGAGCACTGGGTATTATATGCAACTGAAGAATCACTAAATTCTGCCTGTGAAACTAATAATACAGTGTATGTTAACTAATTTAAATTCAAATAATTTAAATAAAAAGAAAGGACATACTGACAAATGGTGCAACATAAATTAACCTTGAGAATATTATACTGAGTGAAATAAGACTAGTCACAAAAAGACAAACACCTGTATAAATTCAATTATATGAGGTACCTAGTATATATAATCAAATTCATAAAGACAAAGTAAAACTTTTTTTTTTTTAAGATTTTATTTATTTACTCATGAGAGACACACACAGAGAGAGAAAGAGAGAGAGAGAGAGAGAGAGAGGGAAGCAGAGACACAGGCAGAGGAAGAAGCAGGCTCCACGCGGGGAGCCCAACGTGGGACTGATCACGGGACTCCAGGACCTCGCCAGGGCGAAGGCAGGCACCAAACCGCCCAGCCACCCAGTTTTGTATGGGACTAAGAGGAGGAGTAGGGATCCCTGGGTGGTGCAGCGGTTTAGCGCCTGCCTTTGGCCCAGGGCGCGATCCTGGAGACCCGGAATCGAATCCCACATCGGGCTCCCGGTGCATGGAGCCTGCTTCTCCCTCTGCCTGTGTCTCTGCCTCTCTTTCTCTCTCTCTCTCTGTGTGACTATCATGAATCAATAAATAAAATCTTTAACAAAAAAAAAAAAAAAAAAGAGGAGGAGTACATGAGGAGTCATTGTAGAATAGGTAGAGAGTTTCAGTTTCATAAGAGCTTTGGGGATGGATGGTGGTGGTGGTTGTACCTAATACTACTGAACTATACACTTAAAAATGGTTAAGATGGTAAATTTGTTGTTATATACATATTACCACAATTAATTTTTTGTATATTTTTATTGGGGTTTGATTTGCCAACATACAGCATAACACCCAGTGCTCATCCCGTCAAGTGCCCCCCTCAGTGCCCATCACCCAGTCACCCCACCCCACCCCCTCCCGCCCACCTCCCTTTCCACTACCCCTTGTTCGTTTCCCAGTTAGGAGTCTCTCATGGTTTGTCTCCCTCCCTAATTTTTCCCACTCATTTTTCCTTAAAATCCCTTTCACTAATTCATATATTTCCTGTATGAGTGAAACCATATGATAATTGTCCTTCTCCAGTTCCACCCACGTGGAAGCAAATGGTGGGTATTCGTCCTTTCTGATGGCTGAGTAATATCCATTCATCCGTCGAAGGACATCAAGGCTCCTTCCACTGTTTGGCTATTGTGGACATTGCCGCTATAAACATTGGGGTGCAGGTGTCCCGGCATTTCACTGCATCTGTATCTTTGGGGTAAATCCCCAATAGTGCAATTGCTGGGTCGTAGGGCAGGTCTATTTTTAACTCTTTGAGGAACCTCCACACAGTTTTCCAGAGTGGCTGCACCAGTTCACATTCCCACCAACAGTGTAAGAGGGTTCCCCTTTCTCCACATCCTCACCAACATTTGTTGTTTCCTGTCTTGTTAATTTTCACCATTCTCACTGGTGTGAGGTGGTATCTCATGGTGGTTTTGATTTGTGTTTTCCTGATAGCAAGTGATGGGGAACATTTTCTCATGTGCTTGTTGGCCATGTCTATGTCTTCTTTGGTGAAATTTCTGTTCATGTCTTCTGCCCATTTCATGATTGGATCGTTTGTTTCTTTGCTGTTGAGTTTAATAAGTTCCTTATAGATCCTGGATACTAGTCCTTTATCTGATGTGTCATTGGCAAATAACTTCTCCCATTCTGTAGGTTGTCTTTTAGTTTTGTTCACTGTTTATTTTGCTGTGCAGAAGATTTTTATCTTAAATCCCAATAATTCATTTTTGCTTTTGTTTCCCTTGCCTTCATAGATGCATCTTGCAAGAAGTTGCTGTGGCCAAGTTCAAAAAGGGTATTGCCTGTGTTCTCCTCTAGGATTATGATGAATTCTTTTCTCACATTTAGATCTTTCATCCATTTTGAGTTTATCTTTGTGTATGGTGTAAGAGAATGGTCTAGTTTCATTCTTCTGCACGTGGCTGTCCCACAATTAATTTTTAATTAAATATTAATTATTCCTTGTTAAATATCTTAATTTGGATTAGTCTATTGGCTGGTGAATACAGACCTAGAACAGACTATAATAACCGAGTTGGGATGTTAGGAGAAGAAACTGAAAGAACATCAACAAAAAGATCAAAACTCACTTCAGAAATGTTTTTAATCTATTTAGTTACAAAATGAATGTGAATTAAAGGCTCCGAGGCTCTATTTAATGGAAAACAGCTGTATTAGTTTTAGTTTAAACTATAAGTAAGCATCTATCTTCACTTAGGCCAAAAAAATTTTAATAGACTTTAGAATTTAGAGCTATGCCCTATTCTATCTTCCAATATAAATATACACATATATAAAACCATATACATACATTGTACATAAAATTTAATATGTACATTTACATAGGTTGTATGAAATGTACATAAACATTAATTAACAGGGTGGCTTGCCATATCATTATTTATAAAGAGTTAATGGTTAACAATCATTCACCAAATCATCAATTTCTTTTGGAGACAGGTTATATGTCATACTTTTCTTATTTTCTTTAATGTTTATTGAGTATTATAAGTCAGACATTGTACTAGGAGCAATACAATCTTGTCTAATTAGCAATAACTTTTTCCTCCATTTTGTGGATTAAGAAGAGAAGTTGAACAGTTTAATTCTCCTATAATCATATAACTTGAAAGGGACTGAGGATTCAAACACAGGCCTGACTTTCTTGGGACCATTACTGACGGCCAATATGCTAATTATATTCATTATTTTCTTTCGTTAATTAACTGGCAGGACTCTGGGTGTAGGTGAAAGGCACATCTAGAAAATATACTCAAAAGATATCTGAGCAAGACAAAAGACACTTGGAAAATTCAAAGATTAATTCTCTCAAATATATATTAGAAATAACATGCAATTTACCTGAAATGTTGTTGGTTAGCATCTCATACTCCTCTGTACTTGTCTGAGGAAGTATATCTTTAAATCCATCAACCTTAAAATATAAAACTGCATCATCTTCAATAAACCATGATTTCTTTAGATAAATTAGAAGGAAATGTGATCTAGAGTTCCTATTCAGGAAGGAATTTGTAAGTAATGTTCAGAGCTTCCTGGGGAGTCAAGTGATAAGATTGGTAATACTTTTATTTTTCCTTGTATTTATTGCCTTATTCTTTATAATTTGTATTTCTTGTGTACTTAAGTTTTCTTTAAAAATCCTTTCAAGTTTTATTGAATTTTTTGGAGTATTTTAAAAATGAAATAATAGTACAATAAAATTGCCTATTTTATGCCTTTCATCAGTGAATGCTTACCTTGCACTTTCCCTTCTCCAGACTTAGAATCAGCCTTAGTTACATTTAGTATTTAAGGAACCTTAATGGATGATGGTATTTAGACATCAATTCTGGGCACTAGGAGTGGTCATTGCTACTGTGGAGTCTTCATCTTTATATTCTTTCACCATGTCAACCATGACTTTACACTGATATTTATGATTCACATTTAACATTACAATGTTAATGTGTGACTGGGAGGCATAGTCACTTAGGCAAACTCTGTTTGGGTTCAGGTTGTAAAATTAAGCCACTTGTCAGGCTTCACTCAGCAGGGAATCTGCTTGAGATTCTTTCCTTTTTTCCCTGCTACTGCCCCTGATCACCTTTCTCTCTCTCTCTCTCTCTCCCTCTCCCTCTCTCTCTCTCTTATTCTCTCTGTCTTTCTCTTTCAAATAAGTAAATAAAATAAGTAAATAAATTTTACAAGAATATATTACAATGTTAAAAGTTATTCAACAACATCTTTTTTATTTTATCTTTTTTGCTTACACTAAATTTTTTTCTTAAAACATTCATATAATTATTGTTCTTCCTACAATAATGCTAAAATAGTTTCTGTATGACCATAGTATCACTAATAGTATAACTGCTGAGTGAAGTTTAGGATTGCTTTGCAGTTTTGTTGTCCTTAGAGTAAATCCTATTAAAGATGTACAGTGAAACTAGTGTTAAAAATCATTTGAAATAATACTTTTCTCCATGTGACTGTGTAAACAACATGGAGTAGAGTAATATTCATTTGTTTCAACTTCTTTTCAAATTTAGTCATTTTTTCCTTTGTGTAAGTGTATAAGATTTCAAATTCTGGAACAAAATTTGGACAATTAATGACAATCAATAGCTAAAATCATCTGAATCCGTAGTATTCAGAGGGTTGTCCAATGACATCAGGAACATTCTGAAGCTAGGTAAAAACACAGTGTTAAGCACCATCTCAGACCTGCTGAATCAGATTGTATATCTTGACAAGAGCCCCCAAGTGATAAGTATGCATATTGAAGTTTGAGAAGCAGGAATCTAAACTAGTGATTCTCAATCTGGACAGTGTAAAATAAACATCTGAGAATGTTTTAAAAGTTGCAATGCCCAGACTGTACATTAGATCAATTAATTCAATTTCTGCAGTGGTAAGACCCAGAAATCTGCATTACAACATAGAGCTGAATTGAGGATCACGTTTCTTAGAACGAGGATCCCAAGGATCTCTATCCTTTTCGTAAAATAGTTTAAAATTCCAGTTCAATAAAATAAAAATAAAAATAAAATAAAAGTGCTTTCTGGATATTAGGTACTGATTTCTTTCTTTTTTTCTTTAAGATTTTATTCATTTATTCATGAGAGATACAGAGAGAGAGAGAGAGAAAGAGAGAGAGGCAGAGACACAGGCAGAGGGAGAAACAGGATCCATGCAGGGAGCCCGATGTGGGACTCGGTCTCGGGTCTCCAGAATCACACCCTAGACCCGGGCGGTGCTAAACTGCTGAGCCACAGGGGCTGCCTGGTACTGATTTCTTAATAATTTGTTATTGTATTTGGATGAAGTGGATACAAAAATGTTCCCTTCCCCGTGGAGAATAAAAACTAAACTATCTTTAATACATGAGCCTGAGAGGTTTAATTTATAATTATAAGTTAGTGTTCCAGTTTATATTCTTACTGTGTTACTACTAGGTATGACTTATTGAGTTTATATATTTCATAAACTGTAGCAGGCAATGTTATATAATTTTAATCCTTAGGAAAAACCTATGGCATAAAAACTAAGAATTAATATAAGAATTGAGATTTAGAATGTTTCTTTTTTTATTTGTTAGCTTGCTTAATAATCTGCTCTAACTCATTTAAGCAGTAGGATAACAGAGCTAGTTCTCAAACTCACATCTGAATGGTTCTTAAGACACTGTTCTTTGCATAATACTTCTTTCTGTTAAGTTGTATACCAACTCCACTCTTAGTTACAGAAGGCTTTTCAAACTGTTTTAATATTGCTCAAATATTTAAAATGTATTATGTCAGGAGCTTGGAACATCTCAAATTATTATAATTATAGAACCTAGATGACTATTTTAATTTTTTTCAAAGGATTTTAATGACTACTAGAATGCCACAAATTGAGTATGATAACCAAAAGGAGATGAAAGATGCAAAATTCACTTCTTAGGGATATAAGCAGTGATAATGATTCAAAGGTAATATTCATGTTACCATATCTTTGTTTCTTCTAGTACTAATTCTAATGCCCTTTTTCTTCAAAGAAAACCCATGACATAATCCATACATTTTATTATATGACTTTTAAAAATATACATTTAAATATCTTAGTATTTTTTCTACCTTAGACAAAGGGTATAAAGAATTAAACATAAAATGTGTTGTTTACTATATAGTTAAATTTGTGAAGAGTAAATCTAGAGTACTTTTGGCCCATATAATAAATGTGCAAGAAGGCTTTGGTATTTTATTCCTCCAGGAGGCAGCATATATGTTGTATTCTATGATAGATATGGGTAGGAATGGTTCTCCAGGAGTATACAATGTCATGGCTATGATGATATACAGTTAGTTATAACTTGATCATTATATGATACTAAGAGGTCCTAAATCACTACCAGTTCTTAGAAAAGCTGTAAGTCTCAAATTCTTTATTTTTAAAAATGAAGGTAATAGTTTAAGATATCATTTTAAGGATGTAATGAAATAGCATTAAGACATTAGTATAATGACTAGTACAGAATTAATACTAAAGAATATTTAATCTTGTTAGTAAAATTTTTTAAAATAAGGGTAACATTTTTAAAATGAAAATTTTAATCTGAAAAGGAAGACCATGTTTGAACTGCAGAGTATCTTTGACTATATTAAATTTTACATAATATTTTGTGTATTTGTGTGTCTCTTGTATTTTTCTGGGGAATTGCATAACTGTTGTTACATTTTTTTAAAAAAAGTTATGAAACAAACAAAAAGGGAACATTTCAATCAGACTTTTGCTTCCAGGAAGATGAAGTAAATGTATATTTGCCTCTTCTTTTAGCTAGTTACAGTTTAAATCCCTGGATATTTTAAATAAAAAGCATAAGTAGACTTTGAAAGGTGTGAAGAAGGGATCCCTGGGTGGCGCAGCGGTTTAGCGCCTGGCTTTGGCCCGGGGCGCGATCCTGGAGACCCGGGATCGAATCCCACGTCAGGTTCCCGGTGCATGGAGCCTGCTTCTCCCTCTGTCTATGTCTCTGCCTCTCTCTCTCTCTCCCTCACTGTGTGCCTATCATAAATAAATAAAATTTTAAAAAAAGCTGTGAAGAAGAAGGCAGGCATAGTAGGAACTTTGGGGATCAAGGAATAGCAGGGTGAGTGAGCTCTCTGTTTTTTTATTTTATTTTATATATCCTGGACTTGGAGCTGAAGAAAACAAGCTTGAAATGGTAATAAGCCCAGATAAAAATCCCCAAATGGTCAGGAATGGGCAGCCCAAGAAAAAAGAAAACATTATAATGACTGCTTGTTTATATGGATCAAATCTCTGTCTCTGTCTCTGTCTCTGTCTCTCTCTCTCTCTCTCACACACACACACACACACACACACACACACACACATCCCTTTCCCACTCACATCAGCAAAGACTGAGTGCAGAGTACAGACTGTCACACTCACCATATTGAAATGAGGCATCTCATCAACCAGTCCAGTAGAAACCACATGGGAGCCTAAATTTCCAATCTTACCAGGAAGTAACAAAGTGACTGTTCCATTACCAATGGAGTAGTGTCATTGGAAACCTAGTGAAGAGTCAAGTTTCAACACTGCCCAGAGTTAATGAAGGTAAGCTCTTTGCCCATGGGTGTGAGTGCACATCTGGAGAACAGGAACTAGGAACTCCTACTATTCACAGCTAGGATGCTATCATTAGACACTCAATGGCATTCTGAAATCCCACCTCTATGCAGCAGTAATGAAAAGTTCTTATCCCCCTCAAACGATAAGAGAGGCTTGAGGGAAACCTAGAACCCTATCTCCACCTAGAGATTAAAAAAATCAAATGGAAACTTCAGAACTGAAATATGCAAAACAAATTAAAACAAAACAAAACTCAGTGAATGAGGTCAACAGCAGAATGAAAGGGAAATAGAACAAATCTATGAAGTTGAAAATAGAAAAATAGAAATTTCCTAATCTGAACATAGAGAAAGTATATTGAGAAGCAACAAAAGAATGCAAGAATGGAAATAAAGCAAGGAAGGAGGGAAGGAAGAAGAAATGAAACAGATTCCTAAGGATCTGAAGGATTACAATAAAAATCCAACATATGTGTGTATATATATATATATATATATATATATATATATATATATATATTTTAATCTGAGTTTGAGAAGAAAGTAGAATTAGGGCAAAGTTGAAAAGGTATTTAAAAATAATGGTTGAAAATTTCTTAAATTTAGCAAAAAATACAAACTTAAGAGATTCAAGAAGCTGATCTCATTCAGAATAAATCCAAATATATCCACAAGAAGACACACTATAGCAAAAGTTGTAAATGAAAGAAATGGGGGAAAAAATCCCGAAAGCAGTGTCAAAGTATACCTTCACCTGTAAAGGGAAAAAGAATTCAAATGGAATTTTTATCAGAAAGCATGAAGGCCAGAAGAGTACTATATTTTTTTTTATTTGCTAAAACAATAGTATAGTAAATCCAGAAATCTATAATCCAACAAAATGATTCTTCAGAAATGTAGGGAAAAGAAAGATATTCTCAAAGGGGGAAAAGGAAGAGAATTTGTGGTTATCCATCTTCCTTAAAAAAATGGCCAAAGGAAGCTCTTCAAATGTAAAAAGAATGAAAAAAGAGAATTTGGGGGGCATTTGCCTGGCTCAGTTGGTAGAGCATGTGACTCTTGATCTTGCAGTTGTGAGTTTGAGCCCCACACTGGGTGAATAGATTACTTTAAAAAAATTTAGAATGCTAAGGAGGAAGAAAAGAACAAAAGAATGGGAAAAAATATAGTTAGCTACAGTACATTTTCATTTTCTACTTGAGTTTGTAAAATTATGTTGAATAACTACAATGAAAATTATCACAATGCTTTATGTGATTCTTAACACAAGTGGGAAAGGTGGTACAGTAGGTCAGGCCTCCTACTCTTGGTTTCAGCTGGGGTCCTGATTTTGGTGTCATGATCTTGGTGTTGTGAGATCAACCCTGCATCAGATTCCACACTCAGCTCATAGTCTATTTTAGATTCTTTCTCCTTTCCTCCCCCACTGGCCCTCCCACTCATACTCTGTCTCTAAAATAAGTAAATCTTTAAAAATATTTTTAAATGCATGTGAAAGAAATATTTAACTTATATAACAAATGAAAGAATAAGAATACATAAAAGAAGATAAGATTTCAACACTTTATATGAACTGGTAAAATGCTTGTATCTATAATGTAATACCTACGGTGACCACTATGGTGGATTTTAAGGTGATACACTCCAAAACCCTATAAATAAACCAAAATGGAATACTAAGAAATATTCAAATAACCTGTAGAAATTGACAAAGAAAAGAGTGAGACAAAAATACACAAGACCACATGGAAAACAACAAATAAAATGTGAGACTTAAGCCCTAATGTACCAATAGCTGTATTAAATGTAAATGGTCTAAATAAATGAATTAAAAGAAAGACATTGTCAGAATGGATTTAAAAACATGTCCCAACTATTCTATTTACAGGAAAGTCATTTCAAATATAATGCCCTAGCTATATGCAAAAGGATGGAAAAACTTGTATCACACAAATATTAATCAAAAGAAAGCAACAGTGACTATATTAGTATCTATATAATTGTGTGTGTGTGTGTGTGTGTATATATATATATATATATATATATATACACATATATATAGTATATAAAGTAAACTTCAGTGCAAAGAATATTATCAGAGACAGGCAGGGATTCTACATAATAAAAAAATTGCCAATCCACCTAGAAAACACAGCAATCCTACGTGTATGCAGCATGCAATAGAGGTGCATAATATATGAAGTATAAACTGATAGATTTGAAAGGAGAAACAGAATAATCCACAACTATATTTGGAAATTGCAACATTCCTCTCTCAATAATTGATTGAACAACTAGACAGAAAATCAATATAGATATAGAAGATCTAAAAACACTACCAACCTACAGGATGTAAATGACATTTATAGACTCTTTCGATCCAATAGCAGCAGAATATGCATTATTTTCAAGCACCTATGCATTATTTCAATCTGCAGAATATGTATTAAAGCAGCCATTATATATATATACATATTTACATATACATATATATTCCTGTTATATCTCTGAAATGACAAAATTGTATAAACCAAGTACAGATTAGTTGTTCACAATATGGGAGTGGGCAGTAGGTGTGGCTCTATACAGGCAACATGAGGGATTCAATGGTAATGTAAATTATGTGTATATTGACTTTATCATAGCCAATACATGTGATGTGATGTGGTAGCATTCTTTATACGAAGTGACCACTGAGGGTAACTGAGTTAAGAGTGGATGAGATCTCTCTGTATTATTTCTTATGACTGCATGTGAATCAACAATTATTTGTATTTTTATTTTTTTAAGATTTATTTATATATTTTAGAGAGAGAGTGCAGGGGGGAGGCTCAGAAGGAGAGAGAGAGAAATGTAAGCAGACTCCAAACTGAGTGTGGAGTCCAACACAGGGCTTGATCTCACAATCCTGAGATCATGACTTGAGCCAAAACCAAGAGTCAGAGGCTTAACTGACTGCACCTCCCATGCACTCCAATAATTATTTTTAAAAACCATTTATATAGTTCATATATAACTTAATTCCATTCAATATCTTTACATTTACTTTTATTTAATTTTTAAAATCTATTTGTGGTGATAATACTCTGTCTTACTTATTGAATTGAATTGAAGTTATCAAAAGCATGAATAAACTCCAAGGGTAGATAAAGGAAACTTCTAAAAACTGTGTTTGATTCTAGAATGACTAATAGAAACATAAGTAGAAGTTTAAAGGAATTGACATATTTGCTTTAACTTCCTCAGTGTGTTGGACAATAAAGAGTACCTAATTTTGAATTGAATTTTACTTTGGACCATTTTTAATGAAGTGTGCTTAAGTAAACAACTTGATATTTTACTACTAAGCAGTTATTTTTATACTTACTTTTGAAATTCACATCAAGTTAGGAGCTTTGCTAAGAACAAACAAGAATGAATCACCAACAAGTCTAGCAACTTAGATGAATTGGATAAAATCAGGCAAGTAGTTTGTAGAAAAATGTCTTGAATTTCAGCTTTGGAAATAAATTTTTCTAAAGATAATACTGAATCATTGCAAGCTTGCTCTTTAGGAAAGTTTGATTTGCACCTAAAAGTTTTGAGGGGCACCTGAGTAGGTCAGCTGGTTAAGCATCCCACTCATGGTTTTGGCTCAGGTCATGATGTCAGGGTCCTAGGATTGAGTCCTCACCTGGCTCTGTGCTCAATGGTGAGTCTGCTTGGGATTCTCTCTCCCTCTCCTTCTGTCTCTCCTGCTTGTGTTCTCTCTCTCTCTCTCTCTCTCTCAAAAATGAATATCTTTAAAAATATCTTTAAAAAGAAAAAAGTTGGAAAATCCTATATTTATCATTATATACTAACTGTATGATATAATGTCTTAGAAACATAAATATAATATCTTAGAAACATTTTTTTCTTCATTTGGGCAGTACCGTCTGCCTGAATCTTTCAGCACTCTCAGGAGCTGCACCTTCTTAAAAGTATTGAGCTCTGAATTTGAAATATAGGTACACAAATGGGTGCACAGATAATGAAGTGGAATGTTTTATAGCAATCAAGCACACTGTGGATATTTGTTAGCTGTCAGATTAAATGCCTCAAGCATGTGATTAAATTAGGAAGTGATCGCCTTCAATTTTACAAATGATGTCAATTTTACAAATGGTGTCAATAATAACATCCTATCCACAATTTCACATAGCAGAACATATCTGCTCTAATTTCCTCTACTCAAGCTTCCCTACCTTCCTCACTCTATCTTCCACCTACATAGTCATTTTCTGTTTCGTTTTTTTTTTTTTTTAAGGATTCATTTATTTATTTTAGAGAGAGAGCACAAGCAGGAGGGGCAGAAGAGAGGGAGAGGGAATCTCAAGCAGATTCCCCACTAAGCATGGAGCCAATGCAAGGCTTATCTCATGACTCTGAGATTACAACATTAGCCAAAACCAAGAATCAGAGGCTTACCCACCAAATGAACCACCCAGGCTTCCCTACATACCCATTTTCTTCTTAAATTAGCAAAACCACTCTTAAGCCACTTTAAAATGACAATTGCCACCAAAGAATAAAATAGCTACTGAGACTGTTTGAAACAGTAGAGTCCCAATTCATCAGTTTGCATACACTGTAAAAGTTCATAGATATTCATACTTCAGAAATTAAACTTTTCTATTATTCACATGTTCAGGAGATAACAATCTATCCACAAAAGCTTTCTTTAGCACTAATAGTCTATGAATTCTTTTTATTTTTTTCCCTTGTCCATTTCAAGGGATCAAACTTTATACTTGAAAAGCAAAGCCAAACTAAAAACAAACAAAAAAACACAAGCAAACAAAACAAATAAACAATTAAAACAAATAACATTTTCTGTGCTGGAACTGCAATCTCTCAGCATATTTTTCCCCTTAAGTGAAATAAATTTAGTGCCAGATTCTAGATAATTGACAGATTTATGCAAATTCATAGTGGCTTGGTGCCTTTTATTTCATGTGAGGAAGACCAAAAATGTCTTAAGGCTCAGCCAGAAGCTTTAACACATTTTTTGAGCAGGAAGTTGGACTCATTGTAGTCTTAAAGCAAGCCTGCTGGTGAATGAAGTCATAATGCTGTGGAAGTGAGAACACTGCAGGTTTAAAAAAGAATTAAAGGGCTGTTGCTTTGAGGCCAGTAAGCACTGGTCATAAACACTTTGCTTAAAAACAAAGAAATCAACAGCTCAACACATAGCAAGAAAAGATATGAACCTGGAGCTTCCAGGAGCTATTCAGATTGTTTGCTAACTTTCTGGATCTCACAAGAAAATTAAATTAATGTTATTATCTCTTTCTCTGTGTTTTACCAAAGTAAAAAAAAAAAAAATGAAGGAAGAAAGAAAGAAAAGAAAGAAAAGAAAAGAAAAGAAAAGAAAAGAAAAGAAAAGAAAAGAAAAGAAAAGAAAGAAAAAAAACTGATCAGTGTTATACCAAATAAGTTATATTTTGGCATGCTTAAGTCAAAATTCATCACAGGAATGTTAGTAATTTAGCATTTGCATTGGTTGTTTGGATGATGCAAACTTACTTTGACTCTTTGTTACACATCATTCAACTATAAATACCTTAAATAAACATATCATAAGTCTTGGCATTTAATCTGTAGTAAAATAAAACCATAATAATAATTTGGTTATAGTATTTTCATAATTTATATTTATTAGTTGTACCTTTATTCTACTCTAAGTTCTTTGATGTCCTATAATCAGAACAATATTGCATTCTCTTAAAAATACCAAAGAAACTCTGATCCTGCATCAAATGGGCTCTCTTAAGTTCTAAATAAAATCAAAATCATCAAAGGAATTCAATCCAGTGAACCATATTATTTTATTGAGCATATATTATGTGCTCAATAATGAACTATGCATCTGAGTGGATCCAAAACATTTAAGATATATTCTCAGATTTTGGGAAAAAATTCTTGGGGTGGTTCAGTGGTTGAGTACTTGCCTTTGGCTCAGGGCATGATCCTGGAGTCTCAGGCTCAAGTCTCACATACGGCTCCCTGCATGGAGCCTGCTTCTCTCTCTGCCTATGTCTCTGCCTCTGTGTGTGCATGTGTCTCTCATGAATAAATAAAATCTTAAAAAAAAAAAAAAAATATATATATATATATATATTCTCACATCTTAAAAAACCAATAACAATATATAAACTAGTATTTAACAATATTAGTTATTAATAATTAATTAATACTAATATTACTAATTGCAATATATAAAAGTAGTTAAGTAAGGAATAA
Source organism: Vulpes vulpes (assembly GCF_048418805.1). Taxonomy (NCBI): domain Eukaryota; kingdom Metazoa; phylum Chordata; class Mammalia; order Carnivora; family Canidae; genus Vulpes; species Vulpes vulpes. The sequence goes on from NC_132781.1 coordinate 67,755,926, forward strand.
ATAATACATTGAAGGAAGGTAGAAGGGACTCAGAAAAAATATTTAAAAGCCACAAAATTTTCGGAAAATAATAATTCAATTCCAATATTTATTTATAGAGTCCCCCACACACACTGTGCTAATTGCTAAAGTCATTAAAAGAAGAGTGACACATTGTCACCATCATTGCTTAGCTTATTTGCAGACTAATAGAAGACACTAACAATGAGAAAGCTACAAACAGGTATGCATATAAACTACCTATTATAATTCTATATGATTTAAATATGTATCATATTATGGTGGTTTAAGAAGGAAAAGGACAATTTTGATTAAGGGATTATAATCATTTTAAAATCTGGGTCAGTTGCTGAAACATAGTAAAAAAAAAGGAATTGAAGTCAAATGGGTCAGATGCTGAAACATAATAAAAGAAGGAATTGAAGTGAAAGAACATGGCAGTCAGAAAAATAGCAATAAATGAAGATGTAAGAAAGTTTCAGGCAACAGGAAAATAATGAGTCAAATTTAGCTAGAACATAGCTACACCTCATGAAGCAGTGGGAGAAAAAAAAAATCTTAGGCATTTACTCAGGTTGTGATAATGAACACTTAAATTCCTGGCTGATGACAGCATATATTGACTGAAGGAAATTGTTTCATGTCATTCGGTTTTGGTGTAATAAGCAACATTATTTCACAACTAGAATATACTGCAATAACAAAAATTAAACATAAAAACTTAACAAATGTATTATGTAAAACCATATCATACAGAAGTGCTGAAATAATTTTAAATTACGCATAATTCCAATTAAATGCATTCAAATAGTTTTAAATTCAGGCAATACTGCCTAATAAATTTTTTGAAATTTGAAAGGAAAAAATGTGACATTTTCCACATCTCTTATCATTTATATACATTGGGTACAGATTTTATTTAGAGTTCATTCACAGCATGATTAAAATGTCAAACTTTAATGCAAACCAAACATATGGAAGGAAAGAAAGAAAACAGGAACCAATTTAATTGAAAAGTTCAGTTGTTGGCCAGACCTCCAGTTCAAACTTTTTTTCCCATGGAACAAGCTTAATTTATTTTTTTAAATGCTGAAGGCTGGGCTTTCTCTCTTTGTTTAATCTATGTATGAATGACTGTAGCATGCATAGAAACAAGAAACAAGAGAAAATATGAATTATATAAATCTCATCTGATTACTAGAGCTAGCAGACCAACTGGAGAACATATAAACTCTTAGGTACACTAAATAAATTGAGTGAAGCTGTTAATGTAGTTTTGTGAGGGTTTTTTGTTTGTTTGTTTTTCCATTCACATCTTTTCTATACTCTTGATCTTGGACATACTCTTTGACTAGCAGATGACTTTTCAGAATGACCTAAAGATAAGTAGGAAGAAGTATAAACACAAGAGAAGTGAAAGGAGAGCAGAATATTGGGATATTCTGTTTATAAACTACAGATTCAATTGAACATCTATATTAATGGCATTGCTGATAATAGTATTCAATTGTGATCCTAACCTGGTGCTCCATAATAACATTTACAGATACACTTAATATGTGGCAAAAGATTACAAATATGTTTCAAAACTTTTTGTCAAATCTCAAGGCCAAGCATATGAGGGGAAATGTCATTTTGCTCTTTCTATACAAAAGTTTAATAAAATTTGTCAGATGCCACAAAGCACACCTTTCACATAAAATAGTCTCTAATATGGGTCATACAGTAGGTGTGAAAGTGTGATTTACCCCTAGGATACCACTTTATACATTGCTACTAAGCCTTTTTTTTTTTTTTTCACATAAAATAGTCTCTAACATGGGTCACACAGTAGGTTGGTCAGAAGGTGTGATTTACCTTTGTAGCTATGCATACAAACCAGTAGGAAAATCAACAGAACCACATGCAGTGCACAAAAGTATGGTGAAGAAGTGATTAGAAATAAATTTTTCAATTTTTTTCCTCTCTCCTTTACCAATTCATCCAAGAGACTCCAAAATTTTAATCATATTGATTATTTCAAATGATTCCATGTTTTTGATCCACCTGTCTGCTGTCATGGCTCAGGTTTCTATCAATTATCTTGGCTTCCCCACAATAATCGAACTGCAGTTCTCCACATCTCTTAGAAAATTTTTCTCAAAGGTATAATTAGAAGCTAAATAATTCAAATATTTGCTTCTTATGCAAACGGAAGCTTCAGACTCATAAAGCAAAATCAGTAAGCTAAGAAAAAAAGTCCAAATTGTTTAATGATTGTTTTACTAGCCTTCCTGATTTGGCCCTGCCTATATCTCCAGTTTTCCCTTGTCAATCATTATAGGCATGCTCTACTGGAAACAAATCTTGTGAATTGCAATCTCATACTTTGTTTTTTCACATTTGTCCCTTTTCTGTTACCCCACACATTATTTTGTCAAACTCCTATTTTTATACTCGTTTTTGCCCTCAAAGCCTTTATATGACTTTCAATCATAGCACTCATTTATAATGTCTAAATATTTGTTCCCCTAGACTTCTGGAAATAAACTATTAAAGTACAGGAAACTAGTTTGTTTATCTTTGTACTCAAAAAGGCAAAGACATGTTATGCTGTGTAAGTAGATCTTCAATATTATCTGTGGAAGAAAAGAGTAAAACCATCCAGAGTGACTCAGCCATATCAAACAGATCGTATTTGTATTTTCTCAGCACTAGTGCTTTTATTGCAGAAAATGTTTATAAGGTGATATAATTTTATTGTTTATTTTTTTAAAGATTTTATTTATTTATTCACGAGAGACACACACAGAGAGAGAGAGAGAGAGTCAGAGACACAGGTAAAGAGAGAAGCAGGCTCCATGCAGGGAGCCTGACGTGGGACTCGATCCAAGGACTCCAGGATCATACCCTGGGCTGAAGGCAGACGCCCAACCGCTGAGTCACCCAGGCATCCCTAATTTTATTGTTTAAGTGTGTGTCCCCCACTAGAGAATGAGTTTCTTTTGTGAAATAACTATTTTATTTATCTATTTTACTCAGTACCTGAAACAGTGTTTAAACCTAAATAGCTATATTCATTGGTTATTGAATGATTCTTCAAGTTCTCCAATTATTACAGCGAGGCCAATTATAAAGGGAATTATTCTCACATCTCCTTAACAGAGAATCATGAATTATACAACACGGATTTCTTCTTCTTTGCTTGTGTAAATGGAACTCCAAGTTGGATATCTTTTATTTGCATAGTTTCCATTACAATACTTTAAGTTGATTAATTTGCTTTCATGACCTGCATATATGTCAGGCTCCCTACTCTCAGTAGTATGGAGTATAATTTTCATGATCGTACTAGACAACTATAGTCTATTCCCTCTTAAAAAGAAATTCCTTCCAAATACACTATAATCATATGCAGGAAAGAGTCCATTAAAATGTAAAATAAGCAATATCAAGACTAGAAGATAACATTCCAAAATCTGTATATCTCTATTTCTATATAGTCGAATTCTGGATCTCTCACTCTATATAGCTGTGTGACTTTGAGCACATAGTTTATTTTTCAGTCTCAGTTTCCTCAACTATAAAATGGAGATAATTATAGCACCTAACTCATTTAGTTACTGTATGGATGAAATAGATTAATTTATGTAAAAGCACCTTACCAAACATCCTAAAAATATAGAAAATTCTCAAGAATATAAACCATTATAAATTAGCTTGCTCACATTAACATATGTTCTTTTGATTTGAATGATCTTATTTGCAAAGATGTTTAGTTTTAAATACATATTTTATGGCAATATCTTTAAATGGGCGCATATCATATTCTTAAATGTCATCTTTACCTTTGTCAACACCTAAATAAATGCAATAATTAAATATGTAAGTTTATATAATGCTTATTAACTAAGTAAATCTCAAAATAATAAAAAAGTAGATATTAAGTATTAAAAAAAGTCTTAATTTTCACACTGAAAAATCCTTAATTGCTTGGATTTTTTTCCATAACTAAAATTCCTGAGTTTGACAAAACTAATCCAAAGTGATAGCCTTGGTATCAAACTTGCAACAAACTACATAATTTAAATTTTTGATATAAGAAAAGCTAAAGGATAGTATTTTTATTTGATCAGATTGTGTCAAATAACATATGACCTTCTTTAGAGATTCATGTGAACTTTATTTTTTTAATTTTTTAAAAGATTTTATCTTTTTTATTCATGAGAGACACAGAGAGAGATGCAGAGACATAGGAAGAGGGAGGAGAACCAGATTTCATGCAGGGAGCCCTTTGTGGGACTCGATCCTGAGACTCTGGGACACGCCCTGAGCCAAAGGCAGATGCTCAACCACTGAGCCACCCAGGCATCCCTCATGTGAACTTTAAATTGACAAGAAAAATCCAATAGCTTCAAATTAGTCAACAGTAAGCTAGTACCATTTGAATATACCACTGGCATTATTATTACATATAAAACCATTCTAATTGAATAACGGTAAGCACATTTCTAAAATATGCTTTGGAGTATTTCAACTCAACCCGAAATTGTTAAATTTTACATGAATATTCAAGTTTTGACAGCACTAAATACCTATGCCAGTGAGACCACAGGTCGCCCCAATGTATTAACTTTTACAAGGTAAAAAGTTTATTTCATGAATAGCAGCAATATCTCCAGATATCTTCAGTCAAATTTTTCCCAAATGCATGCTTCAGCATGTGGTCAAAAAGGAAAAAAAAAAAAGTAACTCAATATGCAGGATCTCTTACTTACTGATAATCACTCAGTCTTTACATTTTAAAAATAAACTACACTAATGCTAAATCTAACTGCTCTTCTTTTAAACTGAAATGAGAAGATACTAGACAATTCCCCAATTTTTGACAGGACTTATTTTGATCATATATTCTGATTTCCATATAATAGGTGTTTAGTAAATGGTGAGTTTAAAATATGATGTAATCAACTAAAATTTTCCCAAAATTGTGAAGTTTCCATTATCAGTGTCATTATTTTCTATTTCTCCTTTCTCTGAGGAATGCATATATGAGTCTTGATGAAGAAATTAAGTCAGGAGGCTGGTTTAGGACACCATGGGAAAATACTTGGTCTGATAACTTGAAAAAGGAACAGGTAAGTAAGAAGCAGTGTATTTAACTAAGTTTTAAAAGCAAAGAGGGGAAGAAAGACAAGAAACAATTCTATTATAGAAAGAGATGAACAATAAGTATTTCAAGTTGAAAAACTATATAGAATAAAAGAAAATCTTATGAAGACTAACCAAAAAATCAGAGATAATTTTTTGTACATGTATTTTAAACTGCTATAAGAAAAAATGGGTGTGAGAACATTGCAGTAATGGAAAGGATATATAATCAAAACATAGTGAGGGATAAAAGAAAGTTAGAAGGGTCGGGAATAGATGGATAGAGTCAGGCATTTTCATGTGTCAAAAATACTTAGCTTTATTATTCTATGATATATTGTAAGAAGATTATCATTATAATTAACAGAAAGTTATATCACATTCATTAGTATAAACTGACAGAATTTGGTGTAAATCTAAGTATCCAGCTATAGCATTTAAATCAACGCTTATGATCTATTTAAAAATCCTTTGTTTCAGAAGAATATTCAAACAGTAAGGATGGATTATTGTATGTTTCTTACTTATAACAAAGAAAAATCACACCTTTATATAACACCCATAATTAAGGGGAATCAGTGAGTTTAGGGCAGAATTCATCAATTTTTTCTTATCCTTGACCACAAATGGGGTTTGTTATGATCTTTATTATTAGTTTGTGAGTTTAATTCTTAGAATCAATTACTTTGATGGCATTGAATTGTGATTTTCAGATGCAAAAAAAACTCTTAGTAAAGTCATTAAAGTGAGTAATTACAAGAAATGGTAAAATGACAATTTTATTTGATTAAAAAGTGTTTATACTTCATTTTACTTTGTACTTCACAAGGTTCTCACAAGTTTTCCTTAAGTTAGACCAATCATACACCTAGATTTGTATTGAAGATGTGCATTTGGTTTTGTCATTGATGATAAATTTCTGTCATAGAAAATTGAAAGATCTAATTCAATTATAATCTGTGGGTTTTTTTCCTCAACACATTTCTTTGCTAAATATTTTATTTAATATTTAGTTTCTTGGTTCTTGATTCTTTTCAAGAGAGCATTCATTCTTCCATAGTCCTTTGTTCTATATGAGCAACTGTTGTCATGCTATCTTTTATCTGAAGAATATCTAGCACAGTGCATGTATTAAAAAAATAAATAACCAAATGAGTTATTTAACCCAGAATAGGCTTGATTTCTCCAATCCTAAAATTTACGTTGCCTCCATTACAGTAATCAATTCATACAAAGAAAAGGCTCAAATGGGTCACTTTTGTCCTATTCAAAGAAGAGGCCTCATCAAACCAAAAATTTTAAAGAGAGAGGAAAGAAAGAGTTATAAAATACTACAGCTGGGATGCCTGGGTGGCTCAGCCATATCTGTCTTTGGCTAAGGGCCTAATCTCAGGGTTCGGGATCAAGTCCCACATTGGGCTCCTTGTGGAGAGCCTTCTTCTCCCTCTGCCTGTGTCTCTGCCTTTCTCTCTCTCTCTGTCTCTCATGAATAAATAAATAAAATCCTTAAAAAATTAATAAAATACTACAACCAATCTTTTTAGATGTCAAAGATTTCTAGGTCAAGGCAATTTCTGAAATAATGGCTCTTAAAAAAAAAAGAAATGTTATTTCTTTATATACTCTGGTTACCCCCTCAGTTTCCTTCTCAAAAGGATTTGGTTGTTGACTATACTTACATAAAGTCACAAACAGATGCCTTGGCCTGGTGGATTGCCACCAACATACTTTTCCATAGTCTATGGAAACACTGAATATGTTGTTGCGTAAATACTTTACATGATTTAACATCCTTAGTTTATCTCCTAATATTTCTCTTTCCTTCCTAAATTTTGCATGGCACAAGTTGTACTATAAATCTCAACCCCTCCACATTCTACCTTTGTGATCTTGGGTACATTAAAGGAATCAGTGTTTTTGCTTTTTCATTTGTCAAATGGAGATAGAAATAGTATATATCTGATATAAACAAATGAGTTAATCCAAATGAATGTTTAGGAAAATGCCTAGATTCATTGATTGATTGCTTTTGTCTGTAAGGCAAAGTATTCTACTTTATAGCTTTTATTTTTTTTTTATTTTTTTTTATTTATTTATGATAGTCACAGATTGAGAGAGAGAGGCAGAGACACAGGCAGAGGGAGAAGCAGGCTCCATGCACCGGGAGCCCGATGTGGGATTCGATCCCGGGTTTCCAGGATCGCGCCCTGGGCCAAAGGCAGGCGCCAAACCGCTGCGCCACCCAGGGATCCCTACTTTATAGCTTTTAAAGAATAAGACAAATATTGCTGGGAAGAGGCCATGCTAGAAAGGCTTAGCCTGGGTTTGATGACTAGAGAGAATAAACATTTGAACCTGATATAATCCCATTTTCATACATTTACTAGCAAATGAACCACCAAACAGTTCAAAGAATATACTCCAAATAATGCCACAGTGAAGACTGAATACAGGTCACTGGTGCCTCTCCAGGTCTTCACAGAAGTACTCCCCACCTTGCTATTTATTATCTGAACATCCTAAAGACAAAGATCCAGGAAGTCTATTGAATTGCATGCAGAAAGTTTATTTGAGAACGCATTCAGAATCTACACCTAAAATAAAGTAAGCTCAGGTCATTTCACCGTGAGCTCTGGAACTAGAGTTACCTCAACTTGAAGTGAGGGGATCAGGATTTGTACTTTCTTTGTCAGGAAATAAATGATATGAGCTGCCCCAGGAAAGGGTCACAACCTCAAACCAGCTCCTTTTCTCAACCCACAGAGGCATGTGGCATAGCTATATAGATTTCCCAACTCGGAGAACACATGCTTCAGTCCCATAGCGGAGATCTGAAGAAGCACCTTGTCTCCATGAAACCCTTTGAGTTTCAGTTCAATGGTGATTGCAAGGAAATTGGTAAGTTAGAGAAATTACAGACTTTGGTTTACTAACTAATATACCATGTGAGAAGAGGCCCACTGAGAGTTACATACTTCCCATTTTTTACTGTATCATCTGGTTGACAGATGGTTTGCCTACGGCCTACAGCAGGTTATATTTTATTTAAAGGAGTTCAAAACCAGAAGAATAAAATTATAATTAGGATACTTACTACTAATTTAAATTAATTTAAGTGCAGGAGAAAGCAATTTCAACAAAGTAGTGAAAAAAGATGGAAGAGAGTAAAGGATAGGAAGATTTTCTATTTTGACTAGTTCTCTATTCTACTTTGCACAGTACAAATTTTCCTATCACATTTTATGCTAAGATTGGAATGATTTAAACAGGCATAAGCCAATTTCTAATCTCTGAAAATCACACAGAACTCTAATAAAACTGTAATTTATTTCTATAGGGTTTTTGTATGAACATCTGTAGATAGAATTTAGTGCATTTTCTCATCTCTGTTAGAGTTGAGTTTAAGGTTCACCAATTGCATCAGAGGTTGTGATTAAAAACATTGTACACATTTAAGTTGAATGAAAGTTTTTCTTATCTTTCATGCTTATGACATAACACCACTTCATGGATCAATATAATGCATAACAAGTGCTATTCAAATATAAAATATATAGCTTTAATAAAATTTTTTTAAGCATAAAAATCTACTAAAAACAGTCCAGGGAGGTTAGAGTGTTTAGAAATAACCAGGAACACATATAAAACGTATATTGTCCCTTAATATTTAAATCCATTTTTATTTCAGTATTTACTTTGTACATGTCGCTTTAAAAGATGATGAAGAATTTATAAATGAAAATTTATTAGGTAGAAATAGATATAATAAACTATTCATTTTTTTAAAGATTTTATTTATTTATTCATGAAAGACACAGAGAGAGAGAGAGAGAGGCAGAGACACAGGCAGAGGGAGAAGCAGGCTCCATGCAGGGAGCCTGATGTGGGACTCGATCCCGGGTCTCCAGGATCAGGCCCTGAGCTAAAAGCAGCGCTAAATTGCTGAGCACACCCCCCACCCCGCGCTGACCCTATTCCTTTATTTTTGTCTGGGATTAAAGTCGAACTTTGTTTAAGATCCTTTTTTTTTTTTTTTTGGTTTGGCCATCACATCCTCATATATATTATGAAAACATGGACTGTAAATTCAGAGTAAGATATTAAACCTATACTTTACAATAGTCATAAAAACAAATTTTAAGTTTTAAAAATGAAATGGAAATTGTAAGGTGATAGGTCAAAATGAATGTGGTATCCATTGGCTTTATATGAAATACGTAGGTTAGAGGGCTCTGGATGTGTTGTAGTAAACAACAAACAGGAGAAATGAAATCTGGAGGATGCCCCCTGCAGTCAGCACAGTGAACTAATGTTATTGAGCTTATACTCAGCACCAGGTACAAGGTGTTAGGTCTCACACAGATTCATTTCCAAATGACTAAATATACTAGAGAAAGTTTGATGAGAGCATGTACACAGTTCATTTTGCTACTTCTTTATGTCGAATTAGGACATATCACTTTAGAAGCTTAAAATTTTCCAGAGAAGTGAATTTTATGTAATAAATAATCATCTTTTTAAAATATATAAATTACATAATTAAGAAGTATTAATAACAAAAATATCCTTGGTGTTTACTCATTAGTACCCTCAAGAATATCTATAAGTAGGCCTGTAGATCATTAAGAGCTTTTAAGAACGTGCCATTAAAATTCCCTAAAGCTATTCTCCTCCTTAAACTGTTTCACTAACAGTTTATTGCCACCTATCCCCAATATGCTGGGGATATCCTCAAATTTTTATCTCCTTTAATCCTTACCACTGCAGATTATGGATTATTATCTTAGTTATTTTATAGATGAGAAACCTAAGATTGAATGAGATTAAATAATGAACCCAAAAATCATAGAGAAAATTTATACCAAGAAGCCTTTACTCTGCCATGTTCTTTCATGTACATGAAACTTATATGTGTTGGTGAAATCAGGAGGTGCCTGGGTGGCTCAGTTGGTTAAGCATCCCACCCTTGATTTTGTCTTAGGTCATGATCTCAGGGTTGTAGGATCAAGCCCCATGAAAAGCTCCAGGCTCAGCAGAGTCTGAGACTCTCTCCCTCTCCTTCTTCCTCTGCTCCTCCCACTCGTGCTTTCTCTCTCTCTCCCTCTCAAATAAGTAAATAAATATTTTTTAAAATATTTAAATATTTAAAGCTGATAAAATCCGGAAGCCCTAACAATAAGATCATTCATCTAGAAGACAATATTTTTATCTCCCAAAGTTTCAAAAATATGAATTAAGCATGCTGTCTTATAAAGGAGGTAATTGAGGCAAGTCCAAGGTTGAAATTCCTTAAAAAATTTCACAAGGTCCTTCTATACAGCAACTATTTACTCTGCCTCAATCTATTTATTCTAATAGTAACAACGAAGGCTAGTAAATGTCTGCTAAATGCTGGGCAATGTATCAAATGTTTTATGTTCACTTCTTTAAATTCTTATAACTTTATAAAAAGTAGTTTCTACATTTGAAAAAGCCAGGCCCAGAGAGTTTGACTGACTGGCCCATTGTAACACAATTAACTGAGGAGCTTGCATTTGAATCTATAAATTGATTTCAGTGTTTAATATCATAGAAGTATATATTTAAAAGAGAAATGATATGGTGGTGTGAAGTCAGATGATAAAAAAAAGGGAAATCCAAGGAGAAGCAAATAGAAAAGAAGTGTTTTACAGTGAAAGAAGAGTGAGAGAATGATGGAAAGTTTTATGAGCTCCTTTAAGAATACGGAAAGTTTTCAAAACTTGTTATGTGAACTTGTAGCCGTGTTATCATCTGGAAGCTAAAAGAGCAGGATACAAATCCTCACACAGATGCAGTGAGAACTAATTAGATAATGTTTGTAATGTACACTGAGCTCCTTAGAGAAAGGTCTCGGAATGCAACATATTAAAAACAAGTGCACTGTGGCTTTTTTGGTCCCTAACACGATTGATGGGAATATAAAATATCTCACATTTACAGAGGAAAGAGAGTAAAGGCATTAGAAAAATAGGGAGCATTTTATTTTATGAGCAGTCTAAATTTGCAGTTAGACCCCGAAATCTCCCTGATAATACTCAGAAAAGAAAAATGGAAAATAAAGATCTTGTGAACTAATTCAGTTAACGAGATTAGGAGCAGAAGACGTCAAATACTGTATACAAGAAGTGAAGGAGAAAAGAAATTGAAAGTCAAGACATGCTAGTTGATGAGAGGCTGAGCCTTCCAAATCAGCGAGCTTAGAGTTTGGTTCACAGTTGTGCCCAGAAGAAGGATCTATTTAGGTTTGTGTTTTTTTTGTTTTGTTGTTTTGTTTTGTTTTGTTTTGTTTTGTTTTGCTTTTGGCTTTTGAAGTGAAAGGATTCTTAAACTAAAAGATCCAGGGAAAGTGGGATTGGGTAAGGGGGTTGTATGCCATTTTTGTTCAAAATTAGGGCAGTAGTCATCGTTCAGGAAGAGAAACGTCCTCAAATTACACAGATTTGAAATATATATATATAAGACACTTGCTTCAACACTGATGAAGATATTTTTATGCCTAAATTGCCCCAAACTATCATTAAGGATATATACATATGTATATATTTAAGATATTATATGCATGTGATACACATATGGTAGCTTGCTACAGAAATAGATCAGCTCCATAATACTACTTTATTTTCCACATAATTATTATTGGTTGTATATAGACGAGGATGGTCAGATTTAACAAACAAGAATACAGTTAAATTTGAATTTCTGATACATAACAATTATCTTAGTATAAATATATCTTAAATATTGCATAGGGCATACTTACAATAAGATTATTTGTTATTCATCTGAAAGTCAAATTTAACTGGTATCCTATACTGTCTGACACCCTAAAATACAGGTTGGCACAAACAGTAGGGATGGACATTGTCTAGTATTCACATATACACAAAAGAGAAATAAAAATTAGGGGAGAAAGTTATGTTTATTTATAATTAAAATAAATGTTCCTTAAAAAGTAGAGATGCCAAAGAGGCCTTATTTTTAATTTGATTATTAACTAAAATATGCTCAAATCCTCAAGTGTCAAATCTGACAACTAAGTCGGAATATTTCTCAGGAGTCTGATTGAACATAGGTCCTCTTTAAAAGCTAATAATCCTCCAAAATTTATGTGTAGCTCAATCTCGCACTGAATATATACTAAACTGCAAATCACATGTAACTGATAGTACAGTGCTTATATATTTTTCTGATATTTTCTGATATTATCCTATTCTTCTGCTGGGTCTGTAGTTTGGGTTTTGGTCAGTCTGGACCACTGGTGGAAAAGTCTTTTAAAAGTGATTTGAATGTGCACAGAGGAGCTGGAAATGAAATAAAGCTTTGTTCCACTGGAGATGCAGATATAACTGGGAATACATTGGGGCATGTGTTTGTGGACAGGGCCAATTCTTCTTAATTTACTGGGGCACTGTGGAAACTCCTTCAAGAGAATTCATCCTAGGAGAATAAGAAAATTGGTAGAACCAGTGAGATCCAGCAACAGAGCTCTCAAGAGATTTTGAGCTATGCTGAGGAAACTGACCTGAGCCATTTTCAACAGTAAGAATTATTAGAATTCATGTCAAAAAATATTGATATCTGGGAACAGTGAGAGATCCTTAAGGACTATGTATGCACTGTCCCTATTTCCCCATCCCCTCCTCCCTCAAACTATGTGGAATGGAACCAACCAGTCACAAGCTGAATGCTGCTGCACATATAAACATCTATCAGTAAGCAGGTACAGAAACAGTCAGACAACCTGTTTTGTAATCTCAACTCTGTTCTTTCATGTGGCCTGAGAGTGCCTAGAATGAAAGTTTCACTACAGGTAGGTGCATCAATATTCTTCAGGCACAATACACCTGAATGCCAGGGGCAGGAGCAGAATTCTTCAATAAGCATCTGTACACAGAACTGGACTGGATCCTGGTTTAGAGACACATTTCAGATAACACTGGCTATCTTCTTCCTTGCAAAGGACAGCAGTTATAGTCAACTTCTGTAGTTCAAATGTCAATCTTTACACCTATGAGAATAATTTGTAACATCCATTATGCAAATTAGAAAAACCTCTTCTTGGTTAGAGATAAAGATTGCTGAAGCCCTTTTGTAAATCCTTCTGGAATGTGAGCTCCTGGTTAAAGATAGTTCAATTGTTAACCAACTACTAAAATGATACACATGAAAAATATGTGATACGTATATACCTACTGAAATACTTTAAAGCAAATTTGTCATGTAATACACCTGGATCTCACCTTTCACATGCTGTGGCCTAAATCCAAAGAGATGTGTCACCGAAATGTGCAAAATCACGCAGCCTGAAAAAGCATGTCATTAACATGACATGGGGAGGACCCTTTTTTGACTTTTTCAGACCAGTGCTCAGATTTGTTGTTTTGTGGATCTTGGCAGAGAATTTCAGTATTCTATTCAGAATAATGTTCTTTAATATAATAATGGCAATCCCCTTCATACCTCATGGAGCAGCACAGAGCAGAGACAGTTCTGTGAGGGACTGCTGTGGGGTGAAAGAATGTTGGTCCGCCTGGGTTAATCAACATAGGCATTGTGGGACTTCTGCATACGTAAGATCCCTTCAGATGATTGATTATGGAGGGATCCTTTGAATTACAAACAGAAGCAATAAACCACCCAAAGTTGGGTTCTGTTGCTGATTTGACTTCTTTTGTATCCATGAACAGATGATGTCTTGAAAATCCTAACTACATTTACAAACAACTTTTGACCTGCCAGTACTTTATATTGGAAGGCTCAGAATAGAAATCAGAAAATTTAAATTTTTATAATGATGTCCAAGTCAGTACTATGCATATATTTTGGAATACCATTTGTTCATAAGACTATTCAAAATGCTGAGACGTCCTGGGTGGCTCAGCAGTTGAGCATCTGCCGTGATCTCAGGGTCCTGGGATCGAGTCTCACATCGGGCTCCTTGGGTGGAGCCTGCTTCTCCCTCTGCCTGTGTCTCTGCTTCTCTCTCTCTCTTTCTCTCTCTCTCTCTCTCTCTGTGTCTTTCATGAATAAATAAAATCTTTAAAAAAAGACTATTCAAAATGCTATAAATAAGATAAAAAAAGTTTTACTTATTAATGGTTTCAATCATGCAGATATCTTCTGATTTTCTCCATTCCTCTACATGTATTAAAATCAAAGTCAACAAGAAAAAAAAATACAAATAAATATAATTATCTTCTAGATGATTATTTTTAGATTTGATTTTTCTCCTTAGCAGGAAGATATCCTTAAGTGGTTCTCTATTTTTTTTTTTTTTTTAAGATTCATTCACTTATTTGAGAGAGAGACAGCACAAGTGCCAAAGAATGGGGGAGGAGCAGAGAACAAGAATTTTCAAGCAGCACAAAGCCTGATACAGGGCTTGATCCCACTACCAATTAGATCCTGACCTGTGCTGAAACCAAGAGTCAGACACTTAACTAACTGATCCGCCCAGGCGCTCCAAGTGGTTCTCTAATTTGAAAACACATAGCATCATTACTTCATTAAACAATAGTTTTGAAAAAATATTCCTAACATAGTCATGTTTGTGTGTGTCTGTAAAATTTATTATAAAATTCTATAATGTATAGAATAACATTTAACAGAAAACAGATCTGATATGGAACCTAACCAAAAAAAAACAAAAAAAAACTTACGTATTAAAGTTCCAAAATCATTTCAATTTTGTGACAGTGTACACTCAAATTGCCTTATGTCCTATTAATTGCCTTATGTCCTATTCATGGAGTAGTATCATAGGGAGTCATTATCTCTATAACACCATGGATTTTTAAAGAAAAATCTGTTGCATGAAAACAAAACCTGCCCCCATATTGCTAGGTAATTTGGATGAAAGAGAGGTAAAATTTTCTAGCAGATCTAAGTTTACTATATAGCAGTCAACTTGACAAACTGTATCACAAAACGCTAAAGAACTAGCTGTTATAATCAGGGTAATCTCTTTGCTTCTCTCCTAGGAAGAAATGAAATTATAAAGAACAGTAGTTGACTAGATGGGAAACACACACACACACACACACAATACAAACACACACACACACACCTCTCTGTGTTGGCATCTGTACATAAAATATGAGTATCTGTAACCAGCAAAAGTTATTCAATGTGAATAAACTTGATCTGTTACAAAGCCTTACCAAAGAGATCAAATACACATAGAGTGAAAGAGAAAGCTATTGGCAATGTATCTTAGGTCAAGAGGAAACATTTCATATATAAACCATTCATAATCAATCTAACATTACTTTTAGGAAGAAAACATGTTTTATTTCCCATCTTGTTAAAGAAATAAGAAGTTGCATCAGCAATCCTTCATTTAGATGTTGCTATTATTCTTCATGATCTGCCCTGAAATTTATTCCACAATTTACTATATTGGAATCAGTCAAAATGCACATAGACATTGCTTAGGCTTTTCTAAAGAAAAAAAAATAATAAGGATTCACTCTAATATAAATCTACTTTTGGAGAAAATATGCCAAGTAATCAAAAATATTTTTAGAATTTGCTTTCATATTACACAAAGATATGCCTTCAGGGAATCATTCTGAAAAGATAATTTTTAAGCTTGTCAAACGGCATTCATTATTTTTTACTACTATTGGCTAGAAATGGTTTAGAATGTTAAACACCTGCACTGCAGATAGTATTAACTAAGTATTTTGGAGACAGATGATAAAAGACTATCTCTTAATAGAGCACATTACCTGGTGGATAGGAGAAAGCAAAAGAACATTAAGGAGTAAGTGGTATTTAGTGCTGCAATACCTACAGTGAGAGAACTTGGAATTTTCGTCTTCAGAGCACACTCTCAGACATTTAGTTGCCTTATCCTACAGCCCCCACACTTATCCTTGAATAAAGTGTCTGTGATGAAGTGTTCTGTGTATAAACGTTCTGAATACATCACTAAATGTGCATTTCTGTTCCCTGAAAAAATTCACTCTGATATGTGATGCTTTTTTGTGTGTGGTGCTTTTAATTAGAAAGAAAAAGCTATGTAATTCCAAAAACGTCACTCGTTTTTCCATTTATAGAGTGGATGTGCTTAGCCTCTATCATTCTTCTTTTAACAAGTGATGATCTTTTCTTAACATTTCTACCTGCGATGCCAAGCATACATTTATATTCTTTTAAAACAGTAGCCATATCACATGCCGTGGGGACTATATATTGAAAAGTTAAAGTTAGCTTGAATATATATTTTAAGCACAATCATAATCTGGATTTTAGAAATAGCAGAAGGCTCTTTAATGTTTAGCTATGATCCTATGAGAATGTGTGTAAAGACATTCTCTAAGAAGTCAACGAGACGGTTATTTTTTTTATATTATGTTCTGTCTTGTTGCCACTTCCAAGTTTCTAGCTTTGGCTTTTTATTAGCATATGCAAGAATTAAAATATAAAATTCTTTTGTGGGTTGTTGTCCCATTTTTATGTCTTTTTTTTTTTTCTTATTACTGCATCTGACATGAATTCAATTCATGTATATTGAGCCACTGGCATGTTAAGGGTCTAGATTCTAGGGTCACAAAATAGAAGATACCAAGCTTGGCCTACAAGGACCTTAGTGAAGCAGGAAAGACAGATCCATAATGTTGAGTTCTTCTGGTATCACTTGGGGATGGTGGTGGTGGTAGATTTTCTTAAACATTCCTTTGGGGTTTTTTTTATGTGAAATTACTTGCATAACCCAGCAAAATGTTGATGCATATTGGTTTAAAGGTTGTTTGTTTGTTGATAATTTTAAATTCTTAAAATTATTTTTTGTTTTATTTTTTCGGTAGATCCTCTTTTATTTTTTATTTTTATTTTCCAAGTTTTTATTTAAATTCCAATTAGTAAATATACAGTGTAATACTTAGTTTTAGGTGTACAATTTCGTGATTCATCACTTACATACAACACCCAGTGCTCATCCAAAGTGCCCTCCTTAATACTCATCACCTATTTTAGCTATTCCCCTAACTACCTCCCCTTTGGTAACCCTCAGTTTCTCTAGAGTCTTTCTCTAGAGTCTAAGAGTCTTTTTCTTGGTTTGCCTCTCTTTTTTTCTCCTCTATGTTTATTTGAGATTTTTTAGCTTTTCAAAAATTTATTTAAATTCAATTAATTGACAAATAGTGTATTGTTAGTTCCAAGTTAGAGTTCAGTTATTCATCAGTTGCATGTAAACACCCACTGCTCATTACATCATATCACATACCCTCCTTAATGTCGATCACCCAGTACTCTATCCCCCCACCCCTCCCCTCCAGCACCCCTCAGTTTGTTTTCTATAGTTAAGAATCTCTTATGGTTTGTCTCCTTCTCTGATTCCATCTTATTTTATTTTCCCCCCTTCCCTTTTTATCCTCTCTCTTGTTTCTTAAATTCCCAATATGAGTGAGATAATATGGTATTTGTCTTTCTCTGGCTGACCTATTTATCTTAAACAATACACTCTAGTTCCAACCATATAGTTCCAAGTGGCAAAATTTCATTTTTATGACTAATATTTCACTGTATAATACACCGCATCTTTTTTATTCATTCATCAGTTGATGGCATTTGAGCTCTTTCCATAATTTGGTTACTGTTGATAATGCTGCTATAAACTTTGGGGTGAAAGTGTCCCTTGAAATCAGTATTTTGTATCTTTTGGGTAAATACTTAGTAGTGCAATTGCTGGGTCCCAGGGTAGTTTTATTTTTAACGTTTTGAGGACCATCAATACTGGTTTCAAGAGTGGCTGTCCTAGTTTGCATTCCCACCAACAGTGTAAGAGGGTTCTCCTTTCTCCTCATCCTTGCAAACACCTGTTGTTTCCTGTGTTTCCATTTTAGCCATTCTGATATATCTCACTGTAGTTTTGATTTGTAGTTCCCTGATGGTGAGTGATGTTGAATATCTTTTCATGTGTCTGTTAGTCATCTGTACGTTTTCTCTGGAAAAAAATGTCTATTCGTGTCTTCTGCACATTTTAAACCAGATTATCTACTTTTTGAATGCTGAGTTTGATAAGTTCTTACAGGTTTTAGATACTAATCCTTTGTCAGGCATATAATTAGCAAATATCTTTTCTCATTCCATTGGTTGTCTTTTAGTTTGTTGATTATTTCCTTCATTGCGCAGAAACTTTTTATTTTAATGTAGCCCCAATGGTTTCTTTTTGCTTGTTTCACTTGCCTCAGGAAACATATCTAGGAAGAGGTTGCTATGGCTGAGGTTACTCTCAAGATGTTACTGATTGTGCTCTCCTCTAGGATTTTGATGGTTTCTCATCTCACATTTAGGTCTTAATTCCATTTTTAATTTATTTTTTTGTGTATGTTGTAAAAGAGTGGTCCAGTTTCATTCTTTTGCATGTGGCTGTCCAGTTTTCCCAACACCATCAGTTGAAATAAGACTATTGAAATAAACTATCTTTTTTTTTTTTTTTTTTTGCCATTGGGTATTCTTTCCCGCTTTCTTGAAGATTAGTTGACCATGGAGTTGTTGGTTAATTTCTGAGTTTTCTATTCTGTTCTACTGATCTGTTTTTATGCCAGTACCACACTGTCTTGATCACTTAAGCTTTGTAATATAACTTGTAGTCCAGAACTGAGTGTCTCCAGCTTTGCTTTTCTTTTTCAAGATTTCTTTGTCTATTTGGGGTCTTTTATGGTTCCATAAAAATTTTAAGACTGTTTGCTCTACCTCTGTGAAAAATGCTGGTGGTATTTTGATAGAGATTGCATTAATTGTGTGGACTGCTTTGGATAGAATAGACATTTTAACAAAGTTTATTCCTCCAATCCATGAACATGGAATGTTTTTCCCCTTCTTTCTATCCTCTTCAATTTCTTTTTAAGTCTTTTATGGTTTTCAGAGTACAGATCTTTTACCTCTTTGGTTGGGTTTATTCCTGGCTATTTTATGCTTTTGGTGCAATAGTAAATAGGATGGATCCCTTGATTTCTCCTTCTGCTACTTCATTATTGGTGTATAGAAATGCAACAGATCTCTGTATGTTGATTTTGTAACCTGTGACTACTGAATTCATGTATGGTATACCCTCTTTTATAATGCTGTATTCTAGTATAAGATGAACAACTATTTTAAAGACTAAACATGATTAATTGGATATTTATTTAATTGTTGAACAGTTGGACAACAAAGTATTAAAGTGATATATAAAATTTTCCTATTACAAAAAAATAAATATCGTCCATATCATGGAACATATGCTTTATTTTTGGCTACTGTTCATACAGGGGATTTTAAATTATCTTATGTAGTAAATTAAAAAGTTAATAAAATTGTTAAGTATAGATGTGCAAATGTAAAATTATAGTTTTATATAAACTACATAAACTCAAAATTATTGTACTATTTTCATAAAATGCCAATTATTTGCCATACTTCAGATTTTTAAAAAATAAAATATTATTAGTAAATTTGAAACTTCATGTATTCTATGCAACCCATTCTTCTTTGTTAATTCACTTCAGGAGATGGTATCTGATATCTGGAACACAGGCTGATGTTCATTTGTTTGGTGATTCATTTTATTATGCTTCATAGGTAATGAATTTTTTTTTACAAATTGAATATTTGTGCCACCCTGAGTTGACCAAGCCTATTAGTGTAATTTTTCCAACAGCATTTGCTTACTTCATGTCTCTGTCTCACGTATTGGTAATTCTCTCAATATTTCAAACTATTTAATTATTATTATATTTGTTATGGTGATCTGTGGTCAGTGACCTCTGATGTTACTATTGTAACTGTCTTGAGGAGCCATGAATCACACCCATATAAGACAGCAACCACTATCCTGATTAGTCAGTGGCCATCAACATTGAGGCAAGACCCTCCAACAGCAAGAAGACTATGACTTTCTGAAAGCTCAGATGACAGCATTTTTTAGCAAAAAAAATCCATTTTTAACTTAAGGTATGTCATTTTTTTTTAGATATAATGCAATTGAACACTTAAAAGACTATAATACAGTGAAAACATAATTTTCATATGGACTGGAAAACCAAAAAATTCATTCGACTTGCTTTATTGCCATATTTGCTTTATTATAGTTCTAGAATTAGAACCTGCAATATCTCCAAGATGTGCCTATAAGGTGTTTACCATTTTCATAAATTTTGCATATTTTATCCTTTTTTTGTTTTTTATAGGAAAAGTATTGTTTTGCATGTTTTTATAGGAAAAGTATTGTTTTGCATGTTTTTATTATCATGTTTTATGAAGATACAGTCTCTTATTTTGACTTGTTTTGAGACATGTTTATGTCTTCCTGTTCATTCATTTTAAGAACTTTAATCCATTATATTAATGTACCTCTACTTATCTATTCATTTCCCTACTGATGGGCATTTGAGTTCAGTCTTCCTGTTTGTAATAAACTAAGTTTCAATAAAACGTTTTTTGCATCCCCATTATTCCTATGTGCTAGAGTTTGTCTAGGGTGGTAAGTCCCAAGCAGTAAGAATCACTTTATTTTTACTTAATTTGGTAATATCCTTAACAATTTTTTTCAGGATCTTCTCCACAGGAGCCTAGGACCATTTTTTAAATTGAACCACCTAGATAACTTTTAAAAGTATTACTATGGTACAGTTGTCACAATTAATGAATCAATACTGATGGATTCTCACTAACTAAAGTCTATAATTTATCCAGATTTTCTTAGTTTTCATCTAATGTCTTCTTTCTCTTCTGGGATCCAGTCCAGTATATCACATTACACTTAATCATCCTGTCTGCCTAAGTTCCTGTTGACTATAACATTTTCTCAGCCTTTGTTTTGGTGAACTTGCAAGTTTTGAGGAGTATTGGTCAGATATTTTGTTGAATGTCCCACTGGGACATTGGGGTTAGATTGATGTTTTTCGAATGATAACACTGAGGATATTGTTGGGAGGGAGGAAGATCAAAAAAGTACAGTTCATTTTCATCACATTATATCAAGTGTATATTGTACCAACATGACTTATCATTGCTGATGTTAACCTTGATCACCTGGTTGAGGTAGTGTTTGTCTATCAGATTTCTCCACTGTAAAGTTAATCACCATCACTTCCCCTTCCATGATGTACGTTTCAGAAGGAAGTTACTATGCACAGCCCACATTTAAAGACTAAGGAGTTATCTACATAATTGTATGCTCTACTTATCTACATAAATTATTTGAAATTCTTTTGCACAGAATGTTCTTCTATCCCACATTTATTTATTTATTCAAGCATTTATTTATTTAGTATGGACTCTTAGATATTTACCTTAAACTTTGGGTATTTCATTTCTTTTATTGACCAAATTGTTGTAGCTTTCGCTGTTGACTCCTGTGTCCTTTTGTTATATCCCATCTTTGTAACATTTTTATTTCAGCCTTTTCTTAATTTCTGTCACTACAAGATGCTTATGGATCACGGAAACATTTGTAGATCAGCAATTTCTCCAAGGAGTCCTCCCTCTATTTTGAAGAGTAGTATTAGAAACCAAGATCTGGGTGAGTAGTATGCACGTTGTCCCTAGGATTTTATTGTTTTTATGTCCTCTCAGTTAACAGAATAAGGAATAACATGTGTATATACTAACCTTTGCATATTTAGATATTTTTAAATATTTCTGTATGTAACCATCTACATCCATATTCAGTTAAATATGAGTTCATACTGATGTCCCAACTCTGATTTCTAGATCATATGATAAATTATGATTAGCTTTGTGAGAAACTGTCAAAACTCTACCCAAGCAGCTCTCCATTTTGTGGTCATTCCAGCAATGAAAGAGGGCTCCTGTCATTCTGCATTCCCCCCACCAATTTGTATTGTCAGTTTTTGGACTTTAGACATTCTAACAGGTATGTAGTGATATTTCTTTGTTGTTTTAATTTGAAATTTCCTAATGATAAATGATGTAACATATTGTTTCATGTACTTATTTCCCATCTGTGTGTCTTTTTTAGTGAGAGTTCCACTCAGATCCTTTGCCCATTTTTTAATTGTGTTGATTATTTTCTGATTGTTGAGTTTTAAGGGATTTTTGTATATTTTGGATAACAGTTCTTTATTAGATACATCATTTGCAAATATGTTCTCCTAATTTATGGACTGTTTCTTCATTCTCTGGACAGAGACTTTCACAGAGCATAAGTCTATAACACTATTATTTTTTTATTTTATGAATTATGCTTTTGGTGTTGCATCTAAAAACATATAGCCAAACTCATTCCAATATTGGTTTTCTCCTAAATATTTTTTCTAAAAATTTTATAAGTTTTATTTTACATTTAGGTCTATGATCTTTTGGGGCTAATTTCTCTAAAAGGTGTAATGTCTTTGCCAGGGTTTTTATTTGTTTGCATTTGGAGGTCAAATTGTGCCAGCAACCATTGTTCCATTTATTGGGAAGACTATCCTTCCTCTGCTGGACTGACTTTTTTCCTTTGTCAAAGATCAGCTGATCACATTTATATAGTTGTATCGTCAGGCTCTCATCCTCTCCCTAACCTATTTGTCTACTTTTTTCATAAATACTGTGCTGTATTGATTACTGAAGCTTAATAGTAAGTCCTGAAAGTAGATGATGTAAGTGCTTCAACTTCATTATTTTTCAGTATTATGTTGGCTATTCTAAGACTTATAGTTTTTGATATATATTTCAAAATCTGTTTGTAAATATCAAAGAATCTGCTTGTACTTTCACTGGAATTGTGGTGGGATAAAAAAAGGCTGTGAGGAAGAGCTGACACCATAATAGTCTTATCATCCACAAACATGAACTCTCTTCCCATTTTTCAAATATTCTGTTGTTTCTTTCATTTAAGTCTTGTAGTTTTCTATATAAAAATCCTTCACAAATTTTAGATTTATACCTAAGTGCTTCATATTTGGTAGTATTAAAAATGGCATTATTTTTTAAATAGCCAATTGCTGATCATTGGCATTTAGGAGTCAATACACCTTTAAAAAAATATTAACATGGAGTGATGTAACCTTATTATAGGCTTATTAGTTGCAGGATTTTGTATTTTGTCAATTATTTGGATTTTCAACATGGATAACATGTCATTTGCAACAAATATAGCTTTGCTTCTTCTTTTCCAAACAACATACTTTATTTTTTTTTCCTTTTTTTTTTTTTTAATTAATTTTTATTGGTGTTCAATTTACCAACATACTTTATTTTTTTATTTTATTTTAGTCTCATTGCCTGAGCTAGGACTTCTAGGACAATGTTGAATAACAGTAAGATTTCAACTTCCTCTCCAGATGTAGGTTGGTGGTTTGCCCTATAACTGGTAGTTTTCTGACACATCAAAGAAATAGTGTTGATTTTCACTGATAATATCCAAATTCTTTACATGTTGGAGTTGACACCAGAATTTTTCAATAAAGTCTGGATTTTTAAGTCAGATAATCAGGATTCAAATCCAACCCTCTCTCCTCTTTTCCTCTTTTTAACTCCTTCCTTTGCCCTTCCCTCCTTCTTTCTCTCTTTTTCTCCTCTCTCCTCCATATATCCCAAGTTTTATATTCTTCATTTGGTAAAGTGAAGATCAGCAACAACAATTACCTCACAATTAGGATTACATTTTTCAAACAGCAAATACTATGCATTTGTTAATAATTATTAGCATAGGCATATATTTAACAAATTTTATCAAATGTTGTATTTAAAAATAACTATGAAAAATATTATCATAGATTCTAATTAAGCATATCCTGCATTCAGACAATGTAATAGCCGACTCACAAACACTATCATCTCATTTAATTATATATTCATGTATCCTTATGTTTTAATGTATAAGTTCTCAAGATATATTGTGAAGGTTCAGGTCCCACATATATATCTAAACACTAAAATTATGCACTAAAGCCCTAGAGTGCTGTCCAACTTTAAAATGATACATTGGTCTTTGAAGCTGATAAATAGCTACAGTTATTTATCCAAATAAATATTGAAAAAACATACTAGCAAAGATGGGAAAAATAGAAGATATAATTCCCAATCCTAACATCTTCAAGGTAGTGACAAGAAGACTGAATTTGCCTTTCTTCTTTAATTATTTCATTTTCTCCCCTATAGAATTATGACAATATTTAAATTTGTGCCTAGCCTTTGTAAAAGAACTCAGAATACTTGGATTAATGTCAAAATTCTTGCTTTCTCTTGAAAAGTTAGGAGATCTGGCAAATCTGGACCCATACTCCTTTCCAGCAATAATCAATTACACATTACTTATGGCTGCTATCTTTAAATATGTCATATGCTCTCCAATTTACCACAGTCTTACCATTTCCTATATTAACACTCAAGTTTGCCTTGGTACATTAGTTTACTTTCCTATTCCAGGTAAATAAGGGAGGGTTTTTTTTTTTCCTAACATTTCAGCCCTTGGAATTGAATGTTTAATTTAAACATCCCAAGCCTATTTGAGTTGTCAATCAATATGGCAATGGAAACAATATGCTGATGTTTGAAATAGAGGCAAGACTAACTTTTTTTTTGCCACTTCCTTGTTTACTAGCAATTGGAACATCAATTATAAAACATATTTAACCTGAAAAATGAGCAACTGGTCATTTTGTTTGGCAGCTTTCCAGTTCTTCATGAACTGGCAGAAACAAAAACTCAAGAAGTCACTCAGATTAGGAAGTACGTACCTGCTGTCACCTCATCTTCAGAGTCCTTGTCCCTGGGTTCTATCCTCGTGAATGGAGAAAGTCAGATAATCAAGAACTGTCCAGAATAGTTGAAAAGGTTCTGAATGGTGACAGCCTGATAGTCTGCTGAGATCACTTAAAATGTTGTTCTCTCTTGGTGGATGTGTGCTGCATTCTTTTAATTCTATGAGAATCTTTTTAGTTAAATGTAACTAATCTCTTACTTTCTAAATGACAAGTACCAGAATTACTATTTTTTTATGTCTCCAAGCACATAAAAAAGAAAAGTCAACAGCATAGCACATGTAATTAGGACCTAACTACTTCTTACGTTGTCAGGACCTAAGGAAAGAAGTTCATGCTGGGCAAAACCTTCCTGTACCCCGACCTTATGTAGGAATGAATAAGAATAATGTAAATACCACATTTTATAGGTAGGTAACTCAGAGAAGCTAAGTGATGTTTCCAAGATTACACAGTGGTAGTTAAGTAGTTAATTTGTTAATTTACTAATGTTTCTATAATATTTTTAATCAGACCTCTTTTTCTTGAGTAAATCAATTATCAGGCCCAAGAAGCTATGATTGTATATATAGGATAGAGAATGGCACTTATGCATGTGCATGTAAAATTTAAAGCTAAAACTAAAACCAAATGGACAAACAAGAAACCACCAAGTTCAAATTTATTTCTACTAGGCTGATAAAGCAGCACTTGAGCTCATTTGGAGACACGTTGTCCAGATGCCAACACTGAGGCTTCTACATAAAACTGTTAGGTGAAAACGAGAGAAATCCTTCAATGGCCTGGTGTACTGCTATACGCTCTGTCTGCTATCTTAATGCAACACAACAGATGGTAGCATTACAAAATGCCAAAATGTGTGTGCCTGTATGCTTATGTTAGTGTCGGAAGCTTATATATATCATCACATCTCACTGTGCTGTGGCAAAAAATATCCATGAGAAACATAGAGTTATTCAAAAATGACCATATTAATATTAAAAAATACTTTATGAAAATGGTAATAAGTGTTAAACTATCCTGATAGCAGATCATACAGCAAATGTAATTTTGCATTTTGTCAATTCAATGAAATCCTGAATCAATAGTCACCAATTTTGGAGGAGATTTATTATAGATTATCAAAATGAGATATAACACTATCTTTTTAGATATCAAAAGAAAAAATAAAAATCTATATGAAATATATGGAATAGCTAAGTGGTTTTTATAGCACATGCTATTTATTCATCCAAGTACTATGGATCTATTCTTTCAGTAAATATGTTTGTTAACCTACTATCTGCCTGTTTCAGTCTCTGGAGACAAATTAGTGAAAACAGGGTCTCTGCCCAAATGGAATAACTTAGACAGGGACGCCTGGATGGCTCAGTGGTTGAGCGTCTGCCTTTGGCTCAGGGTGTGATCCCAGGATCTGGGATCCAGTCCCACATCAGGCTCCTTGCATGGAGCCTGCTTCTCCTTCTGCCTGTTTCTGCCTCTCTCTCTCTCTCTCTCTCTATCTCTCTCTATCTCTCATGAATAAATAAATAAAATCTTAAAAAAAATAAAACTTAGACAACTAAATGCTTAAATATGTAACATTATTTCAGGATAAAGAG
The DNA here is from genome assembly GCF_048418805.1 of Vulpes vulpes. Classification (NCBI taxonomy): domain Eukaryota; kingdom Metazoa; phylum Chordata; class Mammalia; order Carnivora; family Canidae; genus Vulpes; species Vulpes vulpes. The sequence continues at coordinate 67,782,375 of NC_132781.1, forward strand.
ATAAAGACTGATGGGCAGAACTATTTTGATAGGGTGGTTTTGGAAAAGATGGAATCTAAGTGGAGATAAATAATGTGAGAGGAAGAACAATGCAAATATCCAGGTTAAAAGTATTCTAGAAAGTGTAAAGGAGAAGTAATGAAGCTGCTTTGAGTAGCACAAGTGACAAAGAATATGAGATGGGGTCAGGAGATTAGGTGAGGTGACTTGTATCTAGTCTTTGAAATTATGGTGTTTATATTTCACTCTAGTGTGAAAGGGAGTGATTGGAGGTATGTAAGCATAAAATATAAAGTGATAAATTTTATAGGTATAGACTATAATGTGAGGACTGACACAGAACATCATATTGCTTCCTTTTTTAAAATATTTTATTTATTTATTCATGAGAGACACGAACACACACACACACACACAGAGAGAGAGAGAGAGAGAGAGAGGCAGAGACATAGGCAGAGAGAGAAGCAGACTCCATGCAGGGAGCCCGATGTGGGACTCAATCCTGGGACTACAGGATCATGCCCTGAGCCAAAGGCAGGTGCTCAACCACTGAGCCACCCAGGCATCCCATTTCTTAATTCTAAATATAAACCTAAATATACCAAGTCCTAGGGTGCCTAAAAGAACTAGTTTAGGGGATCCCTGGGCATGTAGGGGAACCTCTACATTTTTATTAAACTATCTATGAAAGAGGGATGCCTGGTGGTTAAGCATCCAACTCTTGATTTCAGCTCAGGTTATGGTCTCAGGGTCATGAGATCAAGACCTCTGTTTCCATGCTCAGCAGAGAGTCTGCTTGAGATTGTCTCTCTCCCTCTGCCTCTATTTTCCCCTTGCTCCCTGTCTCTCTCAAAATAAATTAATAAAATCGTAAAACAAAACAAAACAGGAATGCAGAGCAAAGCCAAGGGAAAGAGGATGCAACCCTGTATGGTTTAAAATTTAAATTGCTACTAATGTGGCAAGTTTAAATGGTGCCACAAATATTGCTTCCATTTGCAGATCTTTAATTGACTTTTCATATGTTTAGGATTTTTACTTTTTTTCCTTTTAAAATCATTCTCCAGACATTTTATTCAGTTTTATTTTAGGTTTATTTTTATTTACTTTTCGTTTCTTGCTTTATGAGTACTCTTTATATTAACAAAATAGAGATTTACTTATGATATGTTGTCTTTTACAGTACTACATTATGAGGAGAGCAAAGAACTGTCTTCTTCCATTTGTCTCTATTGATCATTCAAATATTGAAATATCTAATAAAATTAAAGAAATTAGAAGTGACTCTTCATTTTGGAACGAGAGATTCACAAAAGTAAATTTCTCTCAGAAAACCCAATATCAGGGAGCACTCTTGTACTATTCTACATAACACCATAATTTTATTTGAACAAATTTTTAGGGGAAAAGAAAGAGTAATGTTGTAGAACCTGGTCTATCATGATTGTACTTGATGAATATCTTTTGGACATGGAAACTAGTCTAAGAGTTCCATATACCTCAGGCTGCTTACAAGCAGTGGAACTGAATGAGGAATTCCAAAATAATCAAGAAAATGAATCCATGACATACACATAAGGTATAGGTAAATACTGTATTTGGATATGTCTTCCTCACTGTAGAAAAGAGGAAGAGAAAAAACCTAAATTTGAGGTCTGTTGGAAATACAATCAAAACCTTTTAACAAAGGGAAGAGGAATACATTCTACTTATCTTTCAGAAAATTATTCATTGAAATCATTTAAAAAGACAAAAATAGCTTGGCATCCTCAATGCATAAAAGAAATATGATCACTATAGGAAGTAAAAGCCACCTATATTTTCACGAAATTATTTTTTGGGTGCTACAATATATCCAAGACTCCACTTTGGTAGAGGGCATCTGATTACAAAGGTAAACAAAGACAGACAGGCAGCTCCTGCTTCCTTTTCTTTTTTCTTTCTTTCTTTCTAAAATATTTTATATATTTATTTGAAAGAGAGAGAGAGAAAGCAAGGGGAAGGGCAGAGGCAGAGGGAGCAGCAGACTCTTCACTGAGCACGGAGCCCAATGCTGGGTTCCATCCCCAGACCCTGAGATCCTGACCTGAGCGGAGGGTAGCTGCTTAACCTACTGAGCCACCCAGGTGTCCTAGGGAGCTCCTGCTTTCATGGTTTACACAAGAAGAATAACAATGACTAAGTTGTCAAAAAGAAAAGTGAAATTAAATTAAAGCTTTAATCAGTAGATGGTACTTGAGTGTATGGTATAAATACTTCCCCAGAAAAGCAATAATTGAGTCAGGAATGTGTGAGAGTGGGAAGTAACCAGGTAAGTAATGTTTAAGAAAAACAATATGGGTAAAGACACTATTACAAAATTCACATGATATGTTTAAGGAACCAAAAGAGGGCTAGTGAGATGAATGCACAGAAATGAGAGCAGAATGGAGAAGGTATTATATCCAATGACCAGGAAGAAGTAGTTAAGATTAGATCATGCCAGATATTAAAGAACACATTGATAATTTTAATTATTATTCCATGAGCAAAACTGACACCATTTAAGTACAAAACAGATATGCTGAGATATATTTTTGAAAATTATCACTGCCTAATAAAAAAGATGACAGAATGGTGGGTGGATGATGGACTACAGTGAAAGCAGGGAAACCATTCAGGAAGTCATGTCAAAAGCTTATGTGAGGAGATTAGTGGAAAGATGAAGAGAAATTTAAAAAAAAAATAAAAAAATAAAAGACATTTTGGATGCCAAAATAACTTGATTTATGGTAGATTAGATGTGGGTTAAAAAAGGGAAAAGTCTTATCTGGTATGAGTCTTAGATTACTGGTTTGCATAAATGGATGAATGTTACCATTTACCGACAGTGATTATAGTAAAAGAAAACACTGCCATAAATGTTATTTTAATAGGGAAAAGCCTTTAGTCCATTACAGGACATAATAATTCTAAACTATATTTAAGATAATCAAATGCCAGTGTCAGGTGGGCTTTTAGATATACTGTTCTGAAGCTCAGAAGAAATGCCTCAGTTAGAAGTTTAAATTTACATATTATCAGCATATAGGAGATCACTAACACTGTGAAATGAATGAAATAATCTAGGGAAGGACATTGAAGGAGAAGGGAAGGGAAAAGAACATGAGATTAAGGACTGAGAAGGTCCAAAATTAAATGGCTGAGTAGAAGAAGACAGTAAAAGAAAGTGTTTGGAGAAAAAGGTAAGAGAAAATTAAAGAGAACATGGGGTCCTGAAACCTAAAGGAAGAATTTTCAAAAACACCAAATTATAAACAAAGTTAATTGTTACTAAAAAGGACAGAAAATTTGTGGACTGAGAAATGGCCTTAAAATTTAACAACATGAAAAAAATAAATTTAACAACGTAGTGATTATAAAAGATTTTTTTTTTGATTATAGAAGAATTTTACAAGAGTTACTCGAGAGGAGTAGGAGTTATGAGAAAATAAACTCAGAGTGAGTTGTGTATACATGGGTGCTAAGAGTTACAGAACAGAAATAATGAGCTCAGAAAAAAAATATTAAAGAGAATAACTGCAGGGAAAGTAAGAGATAATCTAACTAAGGTTTTAGAGAGAATTTAGAGAGAAGGTATGTTTGTGTGTGTGTAAATCTTTTTTATTTTATCATTTAGATTTTAGATTTTTTAAAAGCTATGAAAAGGATCCACTCCACAAAGGACAAATATTGAAGAGAGCAGAAGGAAGAGAGAGGTAGTCGGGAGGAGGGAGAGATAGAGAGGCAAAGATAATAGTGTTAAAGCTTAACAAGAAAACAGGATAGGATGGAATCCAAAAGCTCCTGTAGTGAGGTGAGTTAAGGGGAGGAGTCATGAGTAGAAGGGAGGTGAGATAGAACTCATTCAGATATCAATGGATGGGGCCGTTGCTCTATCTTTAATTGAGAGGTCAATGGCTTAAAGAATTATTGGAGGAATAGTTGAAGCAAGATGTAGGAATAGGATTCTGTGGTTTAGGGTAAAAACTTCTTTAGTAAAGTAGTTAAGGTTAGATCATGCCAGATACTAAAGAACACAGTGATAAATTTAATTATTATTCCATGAGCAAAACTGACACCATTTACTTACAAAACAGATATGCTGAGATATATTTTTGTGCTGCCTGATTACAACAAACTTGAGTGTGTGATTTTGGGAGTAATTGAGATGAAGTTAGTATGCTTAGTTTGGTGCAGAAGAGTCAATGAAGAAATTGAGAAGCTCTTACATTGAAGGATTTGTCCAACAGAAAGGAGATCACCCATTGTGGTAGAAAGGAAAACAGGAAGCTGAGGTAGGGAATATGAGTAATAAGGAAATGGAGTTGATGGCAGACCTAAAGCAGAGGCCATAAAAGAACACAGTTTATCAATGAGCAAATGAACCACAGACTGTAAACAACAATGGTACCAAAAAAGGGATATCCCTCCTCATTCCTACAAAAACATAGTATCTGAGACAGCGAATACTAATCTCTTGAGATCAGATTCTAGATTGGCTGTGCTCTCTTCGGCAGCACATACATTAAAACAGATTCTAGATTGGTGTAATCCAAGGAAGTGAAAACATTTTCACACTAGAGGATGAAAACAAGGAGGGTTTTGCTGGTTATTGGATACCAGTAACAGAAAGCACTGAAATGTCTCAGGGTTTGGGAGAAGAAAAGTTATACATGGTAGCAGTAATGGGATACAGAATATTGTGGACGACACTGGAGTCGAATAGACAAGTGGCTAGATGTGGAGTAAGGCTGGTAATGTGTGTGTATGTGTTTGTTTGTACGTGCTAATTATTGAAAACCTGGATGAAATACAGGTAGATTTTGTCTCATAGAAGGGGAAGATATTGTGCCTAATGGCTAGGAAGCTCTCTTTCTTGGCAAGGTAATAGCAGATCCCCAAACTGCCAACTCCATAAAGAAACACCAATGGAAGAGAAAAAGAGAGTATACAAAAAGAAACAAAGACAACAGTCTTAGATGAAAACAAAACCAGGAAATAGAATTTAGGGTATCTGGAGTGATAAAAAAAGAGAAGCAGAATATTCACAACATAATAAATAAGAAAAGCCAAAGCCTTATGGATTTTTTTTTCAAATTCCACTATAATAGAACGTCAAAGGTAAAGCAAATATTTTTAAACTTAGCTATATGTTTTTAAAATATAGGAAAATAAATCAGAGTTCAGAAAAGTCCAAGGAAGGCTTCCACATTATTAGTTGTAATGCTAATCCTAAAAGACCACCTGAGAGACAAAATGCTTTTTTTAAAAAAACTAAACGTTTTAAACAATAGTGAATAGTATGAATTTCATTTTGTCTCTTGAGATATAATTGACATATTAACACAAGAAGAGAACATATTCAACTGTTAACAAGTCATCTTAGTGAGGATGGCGATTTTTCTGTTTTATTTATAAATATGTGTATTATCTCAAAATACTGCAACCAGAAAAAGAGCTCTTAAAAGATACTATATGTGTATATTGTGTGCAGAAAGAGAAATTTTATATAATTTTATCTAACATGTAAATTCCCCAAATCTTTATTTTAACAAAATGATATACCTATGTAATGCTTATTAATGCTTGTATTTATTTGTGTGTCCTTTTCATGCAGAGGACAGTTACAGCCAACCTTACTCATTAGTGCTTGTTAACACAACTGCCACCGTCTGCCCACCTGGACTCTGGTGCTTCCTAGTTATGCAGGTCACTCATGGCTTGCCTAAGAAACAGATGGTCTCTTTCAAGTCTATGCCCTATTTAGGTGTTAAAAAAATAAAATAATAAAAGAAAAGGATATAACAGACATTGTACCACTCCAAGGAAATTGGCATGTAGATTTGGGAAGATGTGCACAAAGCAAATTGCTAAAGTCTATATTTGGAGATACTACACACATACGTATAAAGTACTATGCATTAGAGTATACTTATGTGTAGATGTATATGTCCGTCTACACACACGTACAATGCACATGTAAATGTGTACAGACATACTCATAATGTGTGTCTGTACAGATATGCTTCTATATGCCTCAAGATGCACAAATCTATTAGCAGTTTATATCTCTGTGTAGGGCATTTGGCCTGGGAATCAACTTTCATTTCTTCATTATATAAGATTTAACATTTAATTGAAATTTTCCACTGTGGGACCATGACACAGTTGATATGAAATTCCAAACAAAGTATTCAAATACAAGTGTTTGAAACAATTATCAGGCACTGGGTCAATTTTAAAAAGTTCAGTGAAGAGATTCTGTGTGCAATGAACTGCTGAATATCAGTAGCAGCAGCCTCTGGAAAATTACAACTGGGGGATGCCAGCTAAGGAATCCTGTAGGACCCAGCAAAATGCCAATGAGAATGATCTGCTTCAAGCATATCCAGGTCCAGAGTGGAAACCTAACTTGGAAATAAGAGCAATAACATTAGGGGAAGAGCTTTATTGTTCCTTGAATTCTACTCCCTGTGGTTTGAAGAGCTAAGCCAAAACTATAAGAGATGATTAAAATGAGATTTAGTTTAACTAAATGCAAAGACGATGCCTGCAATGAGCAGCACTACATTCAAGAGAAGAGGAAAAAGTTTACCTTGGAATGAAAAGTTTTGATTAATATATCAAAATGGATGCTCTAAGAATTGAGACCGCATTGTTCCACTTTAAGCAATTGCTTACTTTTTGTTACCTAAGAACAACCAGAAGAGGTACCTGGTCTCTCAGAGCTTTTTATGCACTGGAAGCAGAAAAATTTACCCCATTCAGCAGCTTAAAAAGGCAAGTAGAAGACAATAAATAAATAAATAAATAAATAAATAAATAAAGGCTTTGATTAAATTAAAAGCAGCAACTCTTTTCAACACATGTTACATTCACTTCTATGTTTTCAATATTTTATCAGAAGTAATCACTACTAGTAATTAAAGGGTACATACAAATAGTGAAATATTAGCAGAGCATGTATTCTATATTAAGCTATAGAGTAGGAAAATGGCAGAGTTTGGAACTCAATGACTGAGTCTAACTCTAAAGTAGTCATTGTAAAATATAATAAAGATATGTTCAAATATGTTACATATATGTATGTATGATGTGTGTATATAGGTCAAATAAGTGATATATTGCATCGTATCCTTTATATATCTCATGATACATATTGTAAGAAAAAACAAATAATGGTTTTTGCCTGGAAAGGTGGAAAGCATCATAGAAGAACTATTTGACCTGAGTATTCACAAATGAGACACTGGCCCCAAACGGTGCATAAAAGCATTTTACTGCACAAATGTATAAGAGATATCTTGATTATGTTCTGGAAATTAGCTATATTAGTGTAATTGGCATAGAAAGAGAGGATGGACATGGGAACGGATGGGATATGCTGCTGGCTTGCTTGGTTGAGGAAAGACGGTGTAGTTGTTAATGTCGTGTTAAAGAATGCAGATCTAATTATATAACTAATGTGGAAGTGAAGAACCATTTTAACGGAATCAAAAAGTTGGATTAATACCTGTTAAAAGTATGTCCTCATTATATTTATTGTACCATTTATTGCGCTTTACTGACATTTCTAACTGCACTTACAAAGTTATATACTAACCCTCAGGCCTCTTTCTCTTCTGCTGGACTGTTGAATTCCTGGAGCCATAGGCTATTTTCCTTGCAAAAAGAAAAGTAGGCTTTGGAAGATGAAGGAACACAATAAACTAGAGTATGTAGAGTTTGGCTGTTATTTGGGAATAGAGGTGAATCTATATAGGAGAGACATTGGACATTAGGGATGTTTTGGGGATAGTAATCATCACAAAATTGATCTTGATGTTACAAAATTAGCCAATATTTCTCAAAAAAATGTGAAAGGCAAATAAATGGATCAGGAATGGACGTTTGGGGTCTGCAAATTTTTTAAATAAGTCATAATTTAAAGAAAATATTTTATTGTTTTTATTTGTTTATTCATTTGTTTTGTTTTTCATATTTCACATATGGTATTTATCTTCCTCAGCTGACTTATTTCACTTAGCATAATGTACTCTAGGTCCATCCATGTTGTCACAAATGGCAAGATTTTGTCCTTTTTATGGCTGTATAATATTCTACAGACTCTGTGTATGTGTGTGTGTGTGTGTGTGTGTGTGTGTGTGTAATACATCTTACCTATCCATTCATCTATGCATAGGTACTTAGGTTGCTTCCATATCTTAGCTATTATGAGTAATGCTGCAATACACATAGGGGTGCATGATTTTCCACATTAATATTTTCTTTTTTCGGGGGAGGGGGTAAGTACCCAGTAATGGAACTATAGGATCATATTGTATTTCTATTTTTAGTTTTTTGAGGAAACTCCATACTATTTTCTACAGTAGCTGCACCAATTTACACTCCTACCAGCAATGCACAAGTGTTCCTTTTTCCACATATTCTTAACACTTGTTATTTTTTTCTCTTTTTGATTTTAGCCATTCTGAATTCCCATTGTGGTTTTGATTGAATTTCCCCGATGATTAGCGATTTCAAAGTTCTTTTCATGGGTCCTTTAGCTATCTGTACATCTTCTTTGATAAAATGTCTATTCAGGTGCCTTGCCCATTTTTCAATCAGATCATTTTTGTTTTGGGCATTGAGTTATAGGAGTTCTTTATATATTTTGACAAGCAAATATCCAAATATCCTTAATATCCTTTTTAAAGAGCCCAAACACCTAAATTCATATATTTTATAGAATGGTTCTTTCTATCACTCAATAACCGTCTGTGTGGGAAAGTTAGGTACACTAGAGACATATTATAAAACTGAAATTTTACCAATTTGATGGCTATTCCTATATCATTTCACATCTGGCCAGAAGTAATACATGTCTATCTGGATTAAGTGTTTGAGTGTAAAAATGAGTTCATTTGTGTAGGATCTTGTTTTTATCTCTTGGTTCAATGTGTGCACCATATATTTACAAGCTATAAGCTTCTGGCTTAGAGCTATTGTGCAGTTGGAGAAATCTAGCATAGCATATATATACCCCAGCAGATACAGTTTGAACTACTGAGCAGTTCACGTTTTTCTGGTTTGACATTCATTTCCTGCTTCTGTAGCTAAAATTAGAAGACACCATTCTGAGGACAACTAGGTGGCTCAGTGGTTGAGTGTTTGTCTTCACATTCAGGGCCTGATCCCAAGGTCCTGGGATCAAGTCCCACATCACTTCCCCTCAGGGAGCCTGTTTTTCCCACTGCATATGTCTCTACCTCTCTCTGTGTCTTTCATGAATAACTAAATAAAATCTTAAAAAAAAAAAAAAAAGAGAGAGAGAGGGATAAGACACCAGTTTGTGTGAGTATAACAAAGGTAATGAAAGTGAAGAACAAAGCTCTTTTTGAATGTGTTATATTATACTCCTCTAAAGATAAGGGTTGAAGTCTACTGAGCCGAGAGAGGAGGCACCATCTGTAGTGACTGCTAGATGGAAAAGAGGGTAGCCACTCAAAGCAAGGAAACACTAATAGCCTGAGGATGATGCTGACGCAGCAAGTTCAGCACACCCAAACGTAGTATAGGATCTGGTTTTTTTGCAACATATAGTTATCAATTTTTTAAGATATCCAACATCACTGGTACTCACTGTCATTTTTTAGGTATTACTCTCCTTTTCTTATTTTCTCTTTCCAGCTTTTATTTGCTCCCTTGGTTTTTGCATGTAGTAGCAACATTTATTTTCTTTTTTTTTAAATTTTATTTATTTATACATGAGAGATAAGGAGAGAAAGAAACAGAGAGAGAAGCAGGCTCCACGCAGGGAGCCTGATGTGGGACTTGATTCCAGGACTTCAGGATTATGCTGTGGGCTGAAGGCAGGCGCTGAGCCACCCAGGGATCCCTGCAACATTTATTTCCATATATAATATACAGAAAGGTATCTATTTTCAAACTAATCTTTTTTAAGTGAGCTTATTAATATGAACATATAATTATGCACAAAGGAGACTGTGATGTTTATCCACTTCAAAATAAAAGTTACATTAATCTTTGGGGAGATTCAATCCTTTTTCCTTTTTATAAATGCTCTCACCTTAACCTAAAATTAAATTATTCTACCTTTATCCACAACATAAAGAAGATAAACTATTACACACTACAGAGTAAAGGTGCTGTTAAAAATAAAATAGGTAAACATCATTTTTACTTTTATCATCAAGAAAGCATTTGATCAAAACATTTTAAAGGTTATTTAGTACTATTCTATGGAAGCTAAAGTATCCTAATCAGTAATTTAAAGTGTTTTCTTGAATAACTATAGATTTGTTTCACATTCAAATTAAAGGCTTAAATTTACTTATTTTCATTTATCTAAGCAAAATATCCATAATCCTAGAAAATTCAGGAAAAAGTACAGACAAAAAAAATGATGTGTCTGATGATTAAACCAAAACTATATTAAGACTAAAGATTATATGCAAGCTGAGGATGAAATTTAATATCAGCAGCTAGTGTAGATCTCATCAGCTATTCAAATTTTTATTTTCAGGAATGAAAATACAAACTATAACAAGACTTTGGATAGGAAGAGGAAAAAAAATACCTGCACAAGATAATTTTTTATTAAGGCCTTTGTTAGTTTGTACTCAGAAATTTAAAAATAAATAAATGAATTAGAAGAAAGAAATGCAAATGTAAAAAAATTCACTTTATTTTTCCAGTTTTGCTTTCAGCACTGCTTAGTTAACAACTCTTTAAAAATTATAATTCAACCTCTCTTTGTAACTGTATTTAGGCATAAGTATAGATTATTTAAATAAAGGTATTAGTAAGTATTTGTCTATATGATCCTACATTCTCCACTTGTCAATCCACTTTTTTTTAGCGAAGTAAGGATAAAGATTAGGGGCAAATGGTAACATATTAACACTTTTACACATGTTCAGTGAAGCTGTGGCAGTGACAGACCCATGTTAGAGCAAAGAATGGGGGTAGCTCAAAGCCACATCTTCCTTTTATCTCTTGCCTGCTTCTGTGGGTCTTTTCTAGATGTCAAGAATAAAGTAGGGAGAAAGATTAAAAACAGACATGACATTTTCTCTGGTACCGTTGACATTTTAAAAAACATATCCAAATGCTTCCTTAGTCAGAAAGATCTATTCTAAAATTAATGCACAAAGTGCCACTTTCTAAGTGACTATACAAAGAATATAGGTTCTGGTTTTCTTCATATGAAAAATTTCATTGAATGTTGTGTATAATTTACAGCATTCTTAAATTTTACACTTTCTATAAATCCATGTCCTCAGAGTAGGATGGTTTTCCACAGTGAGGTACATGAACATTGAAGTTATTTTAAAATTATTAGTATTAAGTATGATTTCCATTAATTCATGCTGAGTATCTTTTATTTGCCAGACATTGTGCTAATTGGAAATATTTAATACATAACATACAATTGCTCTCTTCAAAAAGCTCATTACTAATGTTGGAAAGAGACAAAAATAAAAATATACTAAAAGGAGATAAGCATTTATAGATTAGTTGATTATTCCTTAGAGGAAGATAAAAATTTGGAAAATTACTATACTTATTTATTTACTGAACTGTTATTCTACTGAGTGTAGAAGGCAGCATTCTAAATGGCCCCCAACATTGCTAGCTCTTGTTAGGACACATTTTCTCCCAAAGCTAATCTATATGCTGCTTGAAAGAATTTTGTAGACAGAATTAATGTCTCAAAAGAGTTGACCTTAAAATAGGGAAGTTATCTGAGTAAGCTCGACCTAATTACATGAGCTCTTTTAAGGCACAGAGTTTTCTCTGGCTGGTCACAGAAGAAGACGTCAAAGAACTGCAGTTTTGCTGGATAAGAGAAAAAAATCATTCATGTGGTAAACTGCCTACAGGGTCACATGGCAAGGAGGGAAGATGGTTTCTAGATGCTGATAGTGATCCCTCGCTCAGAGCTAGCAGTAGAATGGAAACTCCAGTCCTATAGGCACAATGAAATTAATTTTGTCAATAATCAATAAGATTGGAAGAGAGCCACAAGCCCCAGATAACTATACCTTTTGCCTTGTTTTCAGCTTAATGATACTGTTGGGGGAGTTTTTCTAGAGGATGTGACCACTAGTGGGCCCGTGAGCTAAATCCAGGCAACTGAAGGCTCTTTAACTCCTCCCTGGTCACTGTCATGTACAGTCTGCTCTCTAATCCCATAGTAGGAGCCATTTTCAAGGATGAAGCTTTGAGAAAGCAATGTGTTGATGAAACCACCTGGCCTGAATATGTGACTAACCCTAGTTAAAGTCTCTATAAATTTTTAAGATTCTGGTGGGGCAAGATAGAGATCCACTCATCTTGCAGCCATCCAAGAGAAGCCTTGGGATAAGTTTCCTTCATTTATAAGTCTGGACTGGCCTGCTTCTTTCTTTGGTCTCTCCCACCCTTTGTGTAAAGGGTCCAGTTTCACACTTCTCTCAGGAAGCTCTCAAAATTCTGAACCAAAGGGTAACTGAGCAGAGAATCTAGCCACATTGTGCCTAGATTTTGTGACCAACAGAATTCTGAGGAAAACTTGCTTTACTATATGGTCATGATATGGAGTCTCAATTTCTTTTCTTTCTACCACATTTCTCTATCATGAATTTTTAAATTCTCTTAGAATAAAAAAAAATGTGACTTAGCTGATCAAGAAATAAATGAGTTGGTATTTTAGGCAGTGGAGTTTAAGTGGAAAAGTCATGAGTTTTGGTGTTGGGAGGATTGAAATTGAAATAATTAAATTTCTATAAGTTCCAGTTTTCCTGTTAAAAAAAAAAAACCTGAAAAAAATTCTCATTTTTTTGGATTAGTCCTAAGACTTTATATGTTAATGAACACGAGATTACTCAACATATGAAATGAAAACACACTGGCTAGACTATGACGTGAATTAGCTTTAAATTTTAACTTAATTTTAAAAAATATTAAAAAATATAATAATTTAAAAATATAAAAAATATATAAAAAGATCCTATGGATCCTTCCTTCTTGAATCTGACATCCATTCATTCCTTCCCATTCTTACTTTCATCATCCTAATAATCTACTAACTCATACCTGAATTGCTAGAGCCCTATATCTTATCTCTACTTCAGTCCATACCAAATGTATTCTATTCTATTAAAAAAAATCATTAACTTAGATTCTAAGAATCTGTGAACTCTCATAACATAAGCAGAAACTTGTTACATAAATGCATATAGTTATGTTGAGAATAAACATTCCTTATCTTTCATAAAGTCTCAAAATTTCAAGTGAGTCCTTGACCTAAAATGTAACCACAAGTTCTGCCTTCTTAAATATTCATCATGCCATTTCCCTGATCTAAAACTTGGGACAGGGGATCCCTGGGTGGCTCAGTGGTTTGGCACCTGCCTTCGACCCGGGGCGTGATCCTGGAGTCCTAGGATCGAATCCCGCATCAGGCTCCCTGCATGGAGCCTGTTTCTCCCTCTGCCTGTGTCTCTGCCTCTCTCTCTCTCTGTGTGTCTCTCATGAATAAATAAATAAAATCTTTAAAAAAAATAAAACTTGGGACAATTCTTCACTGCTGAAAGATTAAATATTTTGATCTGACCTTCTTTTTAGCCTCTCTATGGCTTATGATGACCTATCTGTTCTCAGGTCTTCTTCCCCTTCAGCTAGAACTATGGGTAGGTTCAGATCTAGTATCTGTAACAGTGTTGTGTAGATAGTATAATCTGACTTATTTATTGAAACTGCTTGTAAATCCTTAATGTAGATATATTGAATACTTTAATTCAATAAATGTTGATTGAGCCTTTATTTTGTATCAGGCATTAAGCAGTGGCTTATTCTCCTTCACTTCTATTCAGCACCCCTCTCCATAAGTACTCTTAAGTCCACAGACAGTCTTGCTTCTTCTCATAGCCATCTCACTCAAAATATACCCCCATCCTCTTAATCAATTTGAATCCCACACATTATTTCAGAATTTAATTTATAGTTGCTTCATTTATGTTTGTTCTATTATCATGCAGTAATGTTACCTTCTACCAAATTTCCAGAGCATTTATAGTTAATCCTACCTTTTTCAACATAATGAAATCCTACTTTGTATTGTTGCTTTAAAATATATATATATATATGTCTTACCACAATAACACATAAATAAACTTGAATTTGAGTCATGTGTATCTAAGTATAAATAGAATGTGTTTGGTATTTACAAATTTGCCTAAACATAGTAAAAACAAATATTCTTCCTGCTTAATCACTGCATTTGTTTAGACATAGTTTCTTTCATTATAAACCAAAGTAAATCTCTAAGGCCCACTGTTTCTCCTTTCTTTTATTCCTTTATCTATAGCTTTATTATTAAAGTTAGTATCTCCTATCTCCATACATTAAAATAATCAATAAGAAAGCTGTTTGGATACACTTAACTTGTGACTATAGAGACAGCTTCAACAGTTGCTAACTGTACAAGCTTTGGTATTAGACAACCTGGGTATAAATTCTGTCCCCTGCCTTTTAGGTTTTTGAGCTGGATCAAGTCTCTAGCAAGGCTATGATTTAATTAGGTCATCTAGTTAGTTCAAAAACAAAACCTTTTTGCTCTGTGGCTTAACATTAATGTGGTCTATTAATGTCTATAATGCAATTCCATAAGCATTAATTCTTCTTATTTATCATTCTACATAGGTATCTTGAATGGCTTCACTGAGCTCAGTTTTGTTTATTTGTTTATGAAAAGGCTCCACTCACACAACACTTGTATAAAAGAGAATTTTTATTCCAAAAAAAATTAGAAAGCAAAATCTATTCAACAAGGATAGCTCTTCTATTATTTTCCAAATCCAGGAGGCTAAAAATTCTGAAATATAACTTTCGTTATTACTATATGGAGTGTTCTCATTTTAGTTATTATAGCATTTGAAAGATATTGTTTGATTTTCCATAATCCTCTGCACCTTCCATTTCTGATTATTAGTTTTGGAGTGTATTCAAGATTATAGCCAGCTTGTTTTAAGTTTGGTGGAGATCTTGCAAACCAAATAGAGCATACCTATTCTACCTTAATAAAATCTCAAGGCCGGATTATACTTCCACTAACTCTACCAACACTTATTTTCCCATGCTTTGTTTTCATACAAATGTACAAAATCTGTATCTCAAAAGAAGTAAGTGTAAGAGCCATTAAAATGACTCTGCAATTTATTTTATAAAATAAATATTCAAGTCCATATCAAGAATACATTTATTATTAAATATTTAATTGATAAACTATAAGAAGAAAATGAAGACTATTTTAAAAAGTAACACCTGGGAATAAATTCCTATATAATTATTGCTTTTAGATTAAATATGGCTTCTAAATATATATTAATATAATATTTTGTTTGTGGTGATTTAGCAATGGTAGAATTTTAAGCTGTCAAAGCCACAAAGCCAATTTGTGTCCGTGTATTGGAGAACACCTTGCATTGAGTAGAGATAATGTTAGTTTAAAAAAACTATCATTTTTTAGTCTATTGAATCCTATAACTTTTATTACATCCTTTATTATACTAATGGTGCTATGAGGAAAATGATCTCCTACGTGGAAACATGAGTTAGATGATCTCCAAGTGCAAACATGTTCAATGAGTTTAAAACTCATATACAAAATGACATACACAGTAAGTGCTAGAGTTCAGACATGAGTTCAGCATATGTCACTTGCAGTCTTTTCATTACCCAGTGCTCAGCATTAGATTCCTCTCTGGTTGGAGAATCACTTTTATTTATATTTTATTACATTTATTACATTTATTACATTACAATAAACTATTGCTTAAAATGTACTATGTAGGCACATCTTTAAGGAATATATTGTATATACAAAATACAGGCATATACTTACAATTGAAATCACAATTCATTGACTCCATTAAACAAAGTAGTCTATTGGATTTCAATTTCTCCCTATTATCTTGGAAAATACGAACATAAGTGCATATAGATTGTTGAAAATAAGTTTAAGGGCTTACAATGAGATTTATTCATCTTAGGATGCAAGTTATTAAGATCCTAAGAAAAATATTGCTTGAATGGGTACGGTATTCATAACCATGCAGCTACCTGGCTTCTCAATATGTGTTTTCTCATTTGCCTAAGACTTTCTGTTGGAATAAGCATTGGAAAGGGAGTTCAATCAAAATGTTGAAATCATATCAAATGTAGACCCATTTTCCTTTTTCAAATTTCAACCAAATGTTCTTTTCCTGATCTCCATTTCTGCTGATACTCCATTTAGCCAATGTTTGGAGTTGCCTCAACTGATACTTGAATGATACATGTGCATGCTTAATGACTTTTGCTTTATGGTTGGGTCAATCTCATATAAGCATCTTCTACTTCTCACAAGAGTTTGGAGTACAGTAAATGTTGAGAAAACTAATCGTTACTCAGGAAAATTAAAGGACTTTCGATCCTATAAAATGTTGCCTTGTTCAATGCCTAAGAAACTCAAAAGTAAAAATCAGTGGTGTTCTGAGATGTTTTTCAAAGTTTACTGTTCTCTGAAAAGAATGTTAAAAAAAATAAATCTATCAATGTTTGTATAAAAGTCACCTATCAAAAACACAGCTATTTTTCCACTGAATATCTCTTGTTCACAAACATATCCTTAAAGTCACTAGTTCAAGTCATGTCAATGAAAAGCATTTTGTCTACAGATTCTGCAAAAGGAAAAAATATATACTGCAATCATTATTAAATTTTTAAACTAAAAGGGAAAAGAAAGAGACACAATATGGATGATTATGATCAGACATGGAGAGAGAGAGATAAAGAAATAGATATGCTTGGCATTAAGCTTAATGCTTGGCATTAAGCACTGAAGATATTTTTCCTAATAGGTCCAACTTGTCAGGAATATTGTCTATTATAAAAGAAGTGTTTGTTGACATTTTAATTATAGCACTGAACAGCAGGTGAGGAAGTGCAATGCAAGAGAACAACACACAAAATATCTCAATGTAAAGGAGAAATGAGCTATGTATCAATACTGTATCCATCAAAGTACTAAAATATAGCTTCAGTCAACTTTCTACAAAGGTATAGGTAGGACTGGCATCTTAAAAACCTGAACTAGTAGGAGAAAATGCTGACTTCTAAGATGGAGGTGGGAGGTTATGGATGCTATTGAAGAAGATCCTAAAGGCAAGGTTCTCAAACCTAAATTTTAATGAGATATATGATGTGTCTTGGTAATGAGATAGAAGACCGAAATCAGTTGTGAGTTCAAGCACACTTTTATTCATATTGCTTTTCTCTTTGCTTTTGTAGAGAGGACCATTGCAAAATGCCATTTTTTAGTGTGCATTAGCACTGATCTTGAATTCGGTAAAACTCGTAATTACATACTCTACAGCCTCAATTTTTTTTATTTGTAAAAATAAAAAAAACAAGATAATAATAATAACCTTTAAAGTAATTGTACAAATCCGGTGTCTGTTGAACAAATGTTTAAGATGTTGTATTAGTCAGGATCCACCTAGGGAAAGAGAAATTTCTTTCAAAATGCTTTAAATAGAAGAAGCTTGACACAGTAGTAATGGAAGGGCTGTGAAGAGAAACTAGGGATGGTGTATTAATAGCAACAGCAGATCACACTACAAATTCTAAGTGTATTATAATGTAAGGATGTGGTAACATGGACACCTAGGGAATGGGTAAGCTAAAGGCTACTGGCACAAGTTAGAGCCTATTTATTAGAATGGGGACATAGAGGGAATATAGGCACTGCCAGAGAAAGGAGGAAGAATACCTGGTTCACCACTGCTTCCTAGTGGTTTAAATCAGCCTTTAGTCTGCTGCCATAGGAACCTGGCAAATGAGCCTATAATCAGTTCCCCTTATACAGAGCCCAGCACCCAATAGGCAAGGAATGCACTTGAGAAAAAACACACAAGGAACCAGTTGGTTATTCACATATGTGTTTGGTAGATGGTACATTTCTGATACCTGCCATTCACTTCTGAAATATTTTTAGTATCCTGCATGTTCCAAAAAGTATGACTTTTGGTAAATTAGTTTTCATAGAATGTTTGCATATTATAAAAATATAAAATTATATATAACATATATATGCTCAAACAAGTGAATTTAACAGTTAAACAAGATTGTCTATTTCAAAATTTTAAGAACCTCACTCTGAATGCGATTCTTGTCAAAGGCAATTTAGTATTTAGTCTCCCAAACTTAATGACCTTGGAATTTCTTATCCTTGATTGAACATTTTGATGAAACAGGAATCTTTCCCTTACTCCTATAAACTCTATCAAATCTATATAATTTTGATCTTCATTGCTTATTTTGATATTATTATTAGAATATATCACGGCTGGGCAGCCCGGGTGGCCCAGCTGTTTAGCGCTGCCTTTGGCCTAGGGTGTGATCCTGGAGTTCGGGGATCAAGTCCTGCGTCGGGCTCCCTGCATGGAGCTTCTCCTTCTGCCTTTCTGTGTTTCTCATGAATAAATAAATAAAATCTTTTTTTTTTAAAAAAAAAAGAATATATCACAGCTAATAATACAAAACAGGAATTACAGGATCAGGAAGTAATTTAAAATCATATTTTAATTTGAAATTCTCATAATATTCACAGGTATTCAATAGTAGCTGTTTTGAACAATTAATGAACATACATAAATTGTTTCAGGAATCATCATTGGCCCCAGATTGTTAGAGACTAGTGTAGGCTATTTCTACAAAGACAAATTTAAGCAGAAACTGATCCTGACATCTTATTTTCACAGCTTCATATCTTGCCATTTCCCAGTACTTCTCCAGACCTTCCTCATCTTCATCCTAATCATTTATCAAGAATTTCCCTGACCCAGTGATTTTTACCTTTAGGGCTGCCCCTCCTAAAATGCCCTGACATCTCTTTGCATCTGCCACAAATCAACCAAGTGCTTAATTCTCAATTTAAATGTTGCATGTTTTACGAAATCTGTCCAGCTGTCCTTCTATGCAAAAGAATTGCTTTTTCCATTTATTATGATTGTACTTATTAATGTCTCTTTTATGTCACTTATCACATTGCATCATAGTTAGCTAGAAACTTCTCTTTCTCCTCTGATGTGATATAAACCCCAAAGTTAAAGATTACATTTCATACTTACCTATATCCTCAGTTATTTGCACAACAACTGGGCTCTTGTAGTCATTTAATGAATATGAGTATTTATTAAAACGACCTGAACTTTGACTCATAAAAGTATACAAATAACAAAAAAACACATAGATCAGAAATTAATATTTGCTATATTGTCTGGGAAGCTACCTGAGTATTTAATTCACATTGTATGTGAAGGCATAACATTGATCTATATATCCTATTAAAATATTATTCCAAACTTTCTTAGTCCTCAATCCCCACTAAGCAAATTTATTATGTACCCCAATACCTCCATTTTGGTATTCATCTAAGTACTTTCCTTCCTGTGTACAAATGGATATCCCTCTGTTTTACCCCCAAGGCATATTCAAGCTTGAAAAGGGCTGTAGTAATCCAAAAAGAGAAGTGTACGCTGTTCATTCCAGCAAACCATGACTATCAAAGAGAATGCCAAAGGGCATTATTCATTAAAAAATGAATTAACAAGGCTTTCTGCAATTTTGCTGCAGATTTTGCTTTTACAAAAGACTAAAAGAATGCATGATGCAGTGGATCCAAAAGCAAAAAATACATTCTGGCAACTATTCAAATGCAAATTCAGCTATGCTGAGTGTTCAGGTGACAGCCCGGGTTGTTTATGTATTGTCTATCATTGTAACAGTGAAGCACTCAGACAATCTAATTAGGTTATTAAAATTACCTGTTTGAGAAAGACTAGATTTCTCTGAAAGCTTCTATATAAAGCTATTTTTGGATGGCACAGAGAGGTGTACTAGGATCTTTTATGCAAAAGGAAAAAAACCATGAAAAAATCAAAATAGACAAAACAAACAAAATGAAAACCAAAACACACACACACACACACACAGTTTCTTAAATCAGGAATTATTTATGGTTTCTGTATAATTATTACATATGAGTTCAATTGTTTCACTTTATCCCACATATTATGTTTCAGGTTTTTGACTCTCCTTTACTATGCATTAGTAGTTTGAAGCATTCCTTCATTACCAATTCACCTGGTCTATCATGTGTATCTTTCCTATGCCTACATCATTATCCTTTAGTGACTCTTGGTTTTGCCATTGTCTTTAATCCTCTCTACTATAAACAACTCTAGAAATTTTAATGGGGTCAGCAGAAAGTAGAAGCAAAATCTTAAGAGGAATGGGCACTGCCTGCTGCCTGAATTTCAGAGTAAAAGCTATGATGCCAAAGTAATCCCTTAGCAACTAATACCCTTAACAAATTAATACCCTCTGTAGGTTCTGCCCAGAGATATTTCTAATTGTCTATCCTAAAATGCTCAGTTAAATGAACTTTAAATACAATTTTACTTCTAGTAAAATGGACCTCTCTAGCTCAAACACTCTTAAAGAATGTCTTCTGTTTCCATTTGTTAATATTATATAAACCATATGAATGACAACAATGATCCAGTAATACTTTCAAGTTAATTATTATAGCTGAGATGGTTCCTTTCATTTCCAGCCTAAGCATTGTGAAAATAAGCACTTGAGTTGTCCACCCAACTAGATTTAAAGAGTCAGCAACAAGTTAAAAAATAAAAAATATATAATGTATCTAATATAATTTGGACAACAAAAACAAAATGATAATTATATTTTATGTGGTTTTTTTCTTATTTTCTGTACAAAGAGAAATATTATAGATTTGGGCAAAAAAAACTAACAATAATAAATAATAAAATAATAATTCTAACTTATTTTCTACATGAATTGGTGTTATTATCTTTGTCTAGTTACATATAGGATGGTAGGAACATTTCATTTGTCAATGTGAAAATAAGTGGAATAAATCTCTGTGGATTTAATGTATAGAGTAAGTTGAATTCAGGGATCATTATATTTTATAAAAATTTTAGTCATAATTTCAGCAATTCTCACAGCGTAATGTATTGGACATTTACCTTTGCACAGTTGGCACAGGGAAAATTGTTGAATAAATGAAATTTAAAGAATGGCAATTAACAGAAATACTTAACCCATTTAAAAAAGGAAAGAAAAGAAAAGTAATGTTCTTAAAACTTGAGACTGATCATCAAAGTAGCAATCTACATTATGGCCCAATCTGCTTTTGCAGATGTAACTCTACTAGATCCCTACACCTATTTCCTCTTCAGTCATTGCAAATATTTGCAATTTTCAGGACACAATATGCGTGTAATCACATTTGCCTTTTTTGACTTTGTTTTCTCTATCCACAATGCCCTTTTTGCTATGCGCAAGATACTACTGGTTAGACTTATGTTTCAAGGCATTTCAAAATGTTGTTCTATTATTGAAAAATAGATAAAGGTTCTATATCTCTTAAAAGTGTATAAGTGTTGTACAGTTAAGTGACCAACAGAGCTGAAAGGCAAAAATATAAGGATTTGCATCTCTCAGAAGACCTAAGAAGAAACAGACCTCCTAGATTAATACTGGGTTTGAGCCCAGGCGTTCAGGATTCTCTGCATCATTGACTGTTATATACCAAGTGTCTAAAATAGTGCCTGACAAATAATAGGCTCTCAAATATCTGTGGAAGGAAGGTAGGGAGGAAGAAAGGAGAAAATAAGGGGGGTGGAAAGAAAGTAGAGAGGAAAGAAGGAGTCCTATGCATGATTTCACACATATATATGAAATTTTATATCCTAGGAGAATTTTTGTTACTCTTTACTCTTGAGGGCATTTTATCAAAAACCTCTTCCTTTCCTTCCAAAATTATAAGCCTATATCCCCTACCTATACTATAACCCTGCCAAGTAGGCATATGAAGATTAAAGATGTTAACTGCAGTACTATTTGCCAGTTAAAAATAAATAAATAAAAATAAAAAAACTAGAAACAGGAACTTCTTGGGAACACAGTAAAGTGAGAGGACCCTAAATTCAACTCGCCTGAGGGATACAACTAGATAACACTCACATCAGTGTAAAAAAAATCCTGGTAAGGTACTCAAAGAGTTGCAGAAAAATTCCACAACTAAATGTAGAGAGAAGACAACACTGAAGACGGTAGAAGGGCAAAGATGTAGTGAGCTAAACTCCATGGGTCTGGCCACCAGAAGGAGGGAGCCACAGGTATGGAGAGGGGTGAAAACAGATTATCATACTGGGCAACTGCACAGGGAAGATGAATCCCCATACCCATGTGGCTAAGAAAATCAGACATGCCAAATTATCTAAGTTCTTACAACCAGCTGGACTTAGAGTCTGGATCTTTAAAAATCATAGGGTTTGGTTCTGAGAGAACCTAGAGGGTGGTAGGAAGCAGAGTCCCTGCCCTTAAAGAGAAAGCACCACAAACTGCCTTCAGAAATACAGCACAGAAGCAAAAGTTTGAATATCACCTGGGACATACATACAGGAGGGAGAGCTATTTA
This sequence comes from Vulpes vulpes, assembly GCF_048418805.1. Taxonomy (NCBI): domain Eukaryota; kingdom Metazoa; phylum Chordata; class Mammalia; order Carnivora; family Canidae; genus Vulpes; species Vulpes vulpes. The sequence continues at coordinate 67,804,936 of NC_132781.1, forward strand.
TACATCTCAGAGTTTCCTGAGGGACTTCTCTAGGAACACAGGAGCTCCAGGTACCATTTCCCTCCCCGACTCTGCAGAATAAAGAAACGGCCACCTCCAGGAACCAGTGCGATGTTGAAATTCATTACCTGACATGCTTGCACAGCACCATACCCCCTCCAAAGTGGTCTGCCTCAGTCCTGGTGCTGTAGGTCTCCTCTCCCAGAAGACCTGCATGAATTTTGCCAACACTGAGTCCCCTAACTACACGAGTTGCAGGACCTCAGTTCCATGGTGGTGGCTGGTCACCTCCTACAGAAAATGTACACACCTTTTTAAAACTGAACCCCCATCCATGCACCCTTTGCTGACATGCTCTGGCTCCCTTGTTTTCAGCAGTGGCTACACATTCCCTGCTGAAAAAGAACAGCACCATCTTTTTAAAAGTGTGCAGCCTGCCTACTACTTTCAGGAGCAAGAGATGTAGCTAACTTTCCTTACACAGAGAAAGAGAGTTACACAAAATGAGGAGAGAGAGAAATAGGTCCCAAATGAAAGAATAGGACAAAATCACAGCAAGAAACCTAAGAAAAATGGAGATAAGTAATCTGTCTGATATAAAATTTAAAGTAATGATCTTTAAATAAAGATAAAGATACTCTTTGGACTTGAGACAAGTGGAGGGCATCAGTGACTCCCTTACTCCCTTAGAGATAAAAAAGTAACCAATCAGTGATAAAGAACACAATGAGTGAAATTAAAAATATACTAGATGGAATAAATAGCAGTCTAGAAAAGGTAGAACGAATCAGTGACCTGGAGGACAGAGTAAAAGAAAGTATTCAAACTGAGTAGGTAAGAGAAAAAAATATATTTATGCAAAATGACAATAGACATAGGGAATTCAGTGACTACATCAAGCTTAAAAACACTTACATCAGAGCAATTTTGGGCCCGGGGCCATTTCAGGAGTAAGACTTTTTGTCAACCTTGACTTCTCTCTGGATATGGAGAAAGCAAAAGGCAAAAAGGGCTCCACGAAGTCGGGGGAAGACTACCTGGCTGGCCAATCCCAACCTGTATCCGAAGAAGCCAAAGAGAAACAGCAGGCGTATGGTGAACCAAAGTTACCAGGAACCTCAGCAAGTGGGACCAAACGGAAGAGATCTATGAAAGAAGGCAAAGCTTCCTGTTCAGAAAAGACGGCACAAGAGAGTACAAGAGTAAGAATTCGGAAGAAAATCCCAGTTCCTCCATTACCTTCGAAACTGCCACCGGCCAACTTGCTTCACCGAGACATCCTGCGGGCCTGGTGCCAAGAACTCAAGCTGAGCACCAAAGGCCAGAAATTAGATGTATATAAGCGAATCTGCGAATATGCTTACCCAGATCAAAAGACGAACATTCCTGTCACCGCAGAGGAGGCCAAGATTCTCACCCAGACACAAAGAAGGTTGATGATGGACAAGGGGGAAATGTCTCTGGAAAGTCCTGGAACAAAGATACCTTCTGATGGAACCTACTCTCCTGAAGTGGCTGGTCCCCCTGAGGGGTCTGATGCTCTCCTGGAGGGGGTCAATACTGTTGTTGTGACCACTTCGGCCCCAGATTCCGTGTTTGCCTCCTGGTCCAGAATTGCAGCCAGGGCTGGGAAGATGGAGACAGTGGCATCGCCACAGGAGGCCCACGGTGCCAAGTGGTGTGTGGTCCATGGGAGAAGTATGCCTGCAGGCACAGAAGGTTGGGTTCACCTGCAATTTCATGCAGGACAAGCCTGGGTGCCTGAAAAGCAGGGGAGAGTATGCGCCCTCTTCTTGCTCCCCGCTTGTAACTTTCCACCCCCACAGCTGGAGGACAATATGCTGTGCCCCAAATGTGTTCGCAGGAATAAGGTGTTAATGAAAAGCCTCCAAAGAGCTTTCGATAGCAAGAAAAGGGACACAGCTGTGATTACAACCAATGGTACAAAGAGAACCACAATCAACTCCGTGGTGACACTGATGGCCGGACTGTAGGCTGCTCACACCCTCCATGCTTCCTGCTTACAGGGGCACAGGCTAGTACATTGCAGATGTTACCCTCCAACCTCCATGGGGCCTGTGGCTTCATGGGTTGAGATGCAGGAGCTCTTAGATTTTAAATTGGAAGAGCATTTCAGAAATTACCATTCATTCTACTTAATAAGAAGAAAAAGTCATTCATAATACCAAACGTTTGCCCTTCTGAAATAGAAGTGACCTTAACTTCTTTTAAAGTGGGAACCTGAGCCCCGCCTGGCAGAGGATTTGGGGGTGGGAGGTGGAGTGGAAAGTACAGGTGTGCTTCCACGCTGGATTTCTCTGCAATTCCAACTCCTCCAGAGATGGCTACACCCTCTTAGGTTCGTGACTTCAGGCTGTTGAGTATTTTAAACCAAAGGGAAAGCTGTTATTATTTCCCACTCCCAAAAACATACTCAATATAGAAAACATTTTTTGATGTTTTCTTAATAACCTGAGACCTCTATGGTATGTCTCTGGGATAATAATATGGAACACTTTGCGGGTATTATTTCTACTTGTAACTATCTTGTGTGTTTCTCCTGCTTAAAAATATTTAAGGGTACTTCTGAATCATAAATTCATAATGTATTAGATTTTTTAAATTGTATATAAAATCATCTATTGCATATAGGAGGCCATATGCATTGTGGGCAAATTCTTAATATTAACTCAGGATTAAGCTAAAAATCATGATTTTCTTTGGCATGATTCTTTTTTAAAACCACTCAATGAAGTATGAGTAACTTTTTTAAAAAAGCTATACATTTAATGTATATAATTTGATGAGTTTGATTCATTTAGAATTTTTTGTGTCCTTCCTAAATTTATAGTCCTGCGGTTCTTAGAAAATATTTTTTTTCACTTGTGTTCTTATGGCAGATTCCAACATTGTTTTATTGTTGTGGATTTGGAGATTATGAAAACGTTTTCCCTCCTCTAATGTACTGGAAGGAGTAGTAGAGTTAGAAAGTTTGTAACCATTAGGATATGGACAGATTTGGGCAAGAATCCTCAATAAATGTTAAAAATGTTAAAAAAAAAAAAAACACTTACATCATAGGAATCCCAGAAGAAGAAAAACGAAAAGGGGGACAAAATATTTATTTGAAGAAATAGTAACTCAAAACTTGGGGAATTTGGGGAAGGAAACAGAAAATCAGATCCAGGAAGCACAGAAATCAACTCAAGGAGGTCCACACCAAGACACATATGAATTAAAACGACAAAAAGGAGTGACAAACATTTTAAAACAGTAAGAGAAAATAAAATTGTTATGTATAAGGGAAACCTCACAAGCCCACCAGCAGATTTTTATATAGAAACTTTGCTGGTCAGAAGACAGTGGCTTGATATATTCAAAGTGCTGAAAGGGAAAAAAAAAAAAAATCTTCAGCCAAGCATACAATATCTAGTAAGGCTATGATTTAGAATAGGAGAGATAGAGTTTCTAAGGCAAACAAAAGTTAAAGGGATTTATGGCCACTAAACTAGCCCTGCAAGGAATATTAAAGGGGTTTCTCTGAATGGAAAGGAAAGACCAATAAGTAAAAGTAACAAAAGAAGGAAGTGCCAAAGCATTAAAAATAAGTATATCTATAAAAATCAGTAAAGGGATGCATAACATAAAAAAAATAATAATAATACACCATGTACCCAAACTATGGGGGGAAGAGAAGAATGGGTTCAAATTTAAGCAATCATCAACTTAAGATAGAAGACATTGTATACAAACCTACAGTAACCACAAATTAAAAAAAAAACAGTAATATATATGCAAAAAAGTAAGAGAAAGGAATCCAAGTATATCACTAAAGATAGCCAAAGTATGGTGAGAGAAGAGAGTAAGGGAAGCAAGGGGCAGAGAAGATCCACAAAAGCAAATGCAGAACACATAACAAAATGACAAGAAACACATACTTATCAATAATTACTCTGAATGGGGATCCCTGGGTGGCGCAGCGGTTTGGCGCCTGCCTTTGGCCCAGGGCATGATCCTGGAGACCCGGGATCGAATCCCACGACGGGCTCCCGGTGCATGGAGCCTGCTTCTTCCTCTGCCTGTGTCTCTGCCTCTCCCTCTCTCTGTGTGTGACTGTCATAAATAAATAAAAATTAAAAAATAAAAAAAATAATTACTCTGAATGTAAATGGAATAAATATTCCAATCATAAGACACAGTGTGACAGAATGGTTAAAAAAAAAAAAAAAAATGACTCAGGGCAGCCGGGGTAACTCAGCAGTTTTAGCTCCGCCTTGGGCCCAGGGTGTCGTCCTGGAGACCTGGGATTGAGTCCCACCTCAGGCTCCCTGAATGGAATGTAGCCAACTTCTTTTTTTTTTTTTTTAAATAATTTTTATTGGTGTTCAATTTACCAACATACAGAAAAACACCCAGTGCTCATCCCGTCAAGTGTCCACCTCAGTGCCCGTCACCCATTCCCCTCCAACACCCGCCCTCCTCCCCCCTTCCACCACCCCTAGTTCGTTTCCCCGAGTTAGGAGTCTTTATGTTCTGTCTCCCTTCCTGATATTTCCCAACATTTCTTCTCCCTTCCTTTATATTCCCTTTCACTATTATTTATATTCCCCAAATGAATGAGAACGTACACTGTTTGTCCTTCTCGGATTGACTTATTTCACTCAGCATAATACCCTCCAGTTCCATCCACGTTGAAGCAAATGGTGGGTATTTGTCGTTTCTAATTGCTGAGTAATATTCCATTGTATACATAAACCACAGCTTCTTTATCCATTCATCTTTCGATGGACACCGAGGCTCCTTCTTTCTTTGCCTGTGTCTGTACCTCTCTCTCTTTCTCTGTGTCTCTCAGGAAAAAATAAATAAGATCTTAAAAAAAAAAGACTCATCCATATACTGTGTACAAGAGACTCCCTTTATACCTAAAGTCACATGCAGATTGAAAGTGAGGGAATCAGGGATCCCTGGGTGGCTCAGTAGTTTAGCGCCTATTTTCGGAGCAGGGTGTGATCCAGAAGTCTCAGATGGAGTCCCACATCAGGCTCCCTGCCTGGATCCTGCTTCTCCCTCTGTCTCTGCCTCTCTCTCTCCCTCTCTCTCTGTGCCTCTCATGAATAAATAAATAAAATCTTAAAAAAAAAAAAAGTGAGGGAATGGAGAAATATTTATCATGCAAATGAATGTGGAAAGAAAGCCAGAAAGCAATATTTACATCAGACAAAATTGACTTTAAAGACTGTAACAAGAGACAAAGAAGGACATTATATAATCATTAAGAGAACAATCCAGCAAGATGATATAACAATTGTAAATATTCGCACATCCAACAAGGGCATACCCAAATACATAAAACAGTTAGTAACAAATATAAAGGGCCTAACTGATGGTAATACAATAATAGTAGAGGAATTTAGCTCCCCACTTATATCAATGGGCAGATCATCTAAACAGAAAAGGAACATGGAAACAGTGGCATTAAATGACACATTGGACCAAATGTGTTTAATAGATGTATTCAGACCATTCCAACCTAAAACAGCAGAATACATATTCTTTTCAAGTGCCCTTGGAATATTCTCCAGAATATATCATATTTTAGATCACGAAAGAAGTCTCAACAATTTCAGACAGATCAAAGTCATCACATGCATCTTTTCTGACCAATGCTCTGACCAGATGCAGAGCAATGAAACTAGAAATCAACCACAAGAAAAAATCAGGGAAAAGTACAAATACATGGAAGTCAAATAACATTCTACTAAACAATCAATGGGTCAACCAAGAAACAAAAAAGAAAGTTAAAAAAATACATAGAGACAAATGGAAATGAAAACACAATGATCCAAAATCTTTGGGATGCAGCAAATGTGGTTCTATGAGGTAAATTTATAGCAATATAGGCCTATCTGAAGAAGAAAAAAAAAATCCCAAATAAACAACTTAATCTTACAACCAAAGAAGCTAAAAGAAGAACACACAAAACCCAAATCCAGCCAAAAGAAAGAAATAATAAAGATTAGAACAGAAATAGAAGTTTTGTTATGGAAACAAAACAAACAAAGGAACAGATCAATGAAACAAGAGCTGGTACTTTGAAAAGATCAACAAAACTGATAAACCTCCAGCCTAACAAAAAAAAAAAAAAAAAAAAAGAAGGAAAGAAGGAAGAGAAAGAACAAACAGAACAAAGGAACAAATGAACACAACAAAATAAGAGAACTACAAGCCAATATCTCTTATGGACATAGATGCAAAAATCTTCAACAAAAAATTAGCAAACCAAATCCAAAAATATATTTTAAAAAATCACTCACCACCATCAAGTGTGATTTATTCCCAGGATGCAAAAGTGGTTCAATATTGGTAAATCAATTAACATGATACCTTCCATCAGTCAGAGAAATTATAAAATCCATATGATCATTTTGATAGATGCAGAAAAAGCCTTTGACAAAATACAACATGCATTCATTATAAAAACTCTCCAAACAGTAGGTTTAGAGAACACCCCTCAACATAATAAAGGCTATATATGAAATACTGACAACTAATATTATTCTTTTTTTTTTTTTTTTTAGTTTTTTATTTATTTATGATAGGCACACAGTGAGAGAGAGAGAGGCAGAGACACAGGCAGAGGGAGAAGCAGGCTCCATGCACCGGGAGCCCGACGTGGGATTCGATCCCGGGTCTCCAGGATCGTGCCCTGGGCCAAAGGCAGGCGCTAAACCCGCTGCGCCACCCAGGGATCCCCAATATTATTCTTAATGATAAAAAATTGAGAGCTTTTCCCCTAAGGTCAGGAGGAACATTTGTTCTTTTCACCTCTTTCACTGATGAAAGAAATTGAAGGGAAAACTAAGTAATGGACATAAAGTAATTCCATGCTCATGGATTAGAGGAACAAATGTTGTTAAAATATCCATACTATCCAAAGAAGTCTACATACTTCATGTAATCCTTGTCAAAATAATAACAGCATCTTTTACAGAACTAGAAAAATCATGCAATCCTAAAATTTGTATGGAACCACAAAAGATTCCAAATAGCCAAAGCAATCTTGGAAGAGAAAAACAAAACTGGAGATATCACAATCCCAGACTTTTAGTTGTATTACAAAGCTGTAGTAATGAAACAGTATGATACTAGCACAAAAATAAAATAAAATAAAATAAAAATAATTTTTAAAAAAGGATGCACAGATCACTAGAACAGAATAGAAAGCCCAGAAATAAACCCCCAATATGGCCAATTAATCTTTGATAAAGGAGGAAAGGATACCCAATGGAAAGACATTCTCTTCAAGATATGTTGCTGGGATGAAAGTCTCCTAACTCTGGGAAATAAACAAAGGGTCGTGTAAAGGGAAGTAGGTGGGAGGTTGTGGTAACCGAGTGACCGACAATGAGGAGGGCACTTGATGGGATGAACACTGGGTGTTATACTTACTATATGTTGGCAGATTGAACTTCAGTGAAAACAAAACAAAACAAAAAGATATGGTGCTAGGAAAACTGGATTACATGCAAAAGAATGAAACTGGACCACTCTCTTACATCAAACACAAAAATAAACTCATGGATTAAGGATCTAAACGTGTGACCTGAAACTATAAAAATCCAGAAGACAGCGTAGCCAGTAATTTTTCTGACACTGGCAATAACATCATTTTTCTAGACATTTCTCTTGAGGCAAGGGACACAAAATAAAAAATAAACTATTGTAACTACATCAAAACAATAAGCTTCTGCACAGCAAAGGAAACAACCAACAAAACTAAAAGACAACCTACTGAAAGGGAGAAGATACTTGCAAATGACATATCAGATAATGGTTTAATATCCAAAATGTATACTGAACTTATCAAACTCAACACCCAAAAGATGAATAATCTAATTTAAAAATGGGTGGAAGACAAGAACAAACATTTCTCCAAACACATACAGATGGACAGCATACACATGAAAAGATGCTCAACATCACTCTTCCTCAGGGGAATACAAACCAAAAGTACAATGAGATATCACTTCACACCTGTCGGTGTGCTTAAAATCAACAATATAAAAAACAATAAGTGATTGCAAGGATGTGGAGAAAATGGAATCATCTTGCACTATTGGTGGGAATGCAAACTGGTACAGCCATGGTGGACGACAGTATGGAGGGTCCACAAGAAATTAAAAAGAGAATGACCATATGATCCTGTAATTGTAGTACAAGGTATTTACCCAAAGAATACGAAAACATTAATTCAAAGGGATACATGCACCCTTATGTTTATTGTAGCATGAGTTACAATAGCCAAATTATGGAAACAGCCTGAGTGTATACTGATAGATGGATAAAGATTTCTTATGTATGTATATATACACACATATACACACACAAATATATATAATATATACAAATATGTATATAAAATATGTACATATATAGAAATGCATTCATAAATATGTATTTAGCCATAAAAAGAATGAAATATATCCACAATATGGATGCATCTACAGATAATACTGCTAAGCAAAATAAGCCAAAAAAAGACGAATACCATGATTTCAGTCATATGTGGTATTTAACAAATGAACAAAGGAAAAAAAAGGGGGGAGACAAACTAAAAAACAGACTCTTAACTATAGAGCACAAACAGATAGTTACCAGAGGGGCAGTGGGTGGGGGCATGTGTGAAATAGGTGAAAGAGGTAAGAGGGCACTTATATTGATGAGCACTGAGCAATAAATGGAATTGTTGAATCACTATATTGTACACCTGAAACAAACCTAACACTGCAAGTTAAGTATGCAGAATTATTTTTTTAATTAAAGAACTATGTTAAATAACTATGTTATTCAGAATAGGAAATAAAATATGATTTAATAATACAATGGAATTTTGAACATAATGAAGTGTATCAAACAGAGAAGACTACAGGAATCAATGTAGATAAATCTCAAAATCACAGTTGTGGGGCGCCTGGCTGGTTCTGGTAGAGCATGTGACTCAACTCGGGATTCTAAGCTTGAGCACCATAGTAGATGTAGAGACTACTTAAAAATAAAATATTAAAAAAAAGTCATGATGTGGAGCTAATATAGGAAAGTTATAAATCTATATGTGTACTATATAATACTAAATATTTAAATATTTTAAAACCCCCATAAAATAACAGAACATAGGATTTGTAGGTATTTAAAGACCAAAAACTTAAGAACACATCCAAATGCATAAGAGTTACTATTACTTTAGGTATAGAGGTTGTTAGAAGGGGCAGAAGGTGGGTACTGTATTTTACATTTGAGGAAAAATAAGCACATATTCGGAGTGAAAATTATAATGAAGCATCGCATAAAGTTGTTAATATCTATTCAACCTTTGTAATGCATTTATAGGTATACCTACTATATCATTTTCTACTTCTTTTTGTGGTTCAACACTAGTGACAATGAGAAACAATTTGTACATTTTACAGCAAAGCAGCCCATTTGTCTTTCTCATTTCCTTTGTAAGAGCAGTATTTAACTATGGTATAGTTATGGTACCTTCAATAAATACAGAATAAGCTTTATTATGTAAAAATCAAATTAGTGTGTTATTTACTCATATTAGAAAGGTAAACACCAAATGATCCAGGTAAAAAGTATATGAAGATTTCCTTATTGAAATCATAAGTCTGTTTTATAGATTATTAACTATTTTCAGCAGTTTAAGAGGAAAGAATCTTAAGAATCACATAAGGAAAATCATGCTAAAATGTACCCAAAGGGGCATAAATTGATGATTAAATAAAATATTTGCAAAGCTTGATTGAAAGCTAAATTTATCTCTATGTCAAAATTGCAACTATTGCCAAATTTCAATGTCGTATTTTTTTTCCCATTTGATAAGAATGTTGCTTAAGTGCTTTAATTAGCCTCTTAAATTACTTCTTAAAATATCTGGTGATAGGGAAATAAGGATATATTTTTAAATTTAAGCATTCTTATGAGAAATTGATATATTTAGTTTACCCCAAAATGCCAAGGCAGTTACTAAAATGATTTATCTATTATTCAAATAAATATCTGAGCCACTCCAATCATAGAAACTTTATCAAAAATGTTTTATTTTGTTATCTTATGACTTTCAATTTTTTAAAATATTTTTATTTATTTATTCATGAGAGGCACACAGAGAGAGGCAGAGACATAGGCAGAGGGAGAAGCCTCTATCGATGTGGGACTCAATCCCAGGACCCTGGAATCACGACCTGAGCCAAAGACAGAAAGAAGCTCAAACACTGTGCCACCTAGGCATCCCAACTTTAAATTTTTGAAGTGTAAATATAGCAGAATTCTATTCTTAAAAAAATAGATTATATGCCAAAGTTAAATAGGTAAAAGAAATTAGGTGCTTCAAGATCTCAGAGTGAGGGATCTCATTTCTCAAGAATGAATTCCTCAAACACTGACATTGGGCTTTATGTCCCCTAATATTATGGAAGAATAGTATCTATGCAAATTTCTCGGTGATGAGACCTTCATGTATTCCAAGATTGTGTAGTAACACTCGAGTGAAATTCCAGTCTCAGAAAGTGTTCATGTCCATGCTCCTGAAATACCCTGAGAAAGAGAATGTCTCACCAACTTTGCTATTCCAGTCATCCCACTTTTCATTCCAAGTTTCCTGGTATAATAAATAACTAAACCGTTCAGAATTATGTTTATCTTCTTTCCAAATTATGGTAAGTAAAGTCTTTTTCTTCTTCCTTCCTTCCTTCCTTCCTTCCTTCCTTCCTTCCTTCCTTCCTTCCTTCCTTCCTTCCTTTCTTTCTCTTTCTCCCTCCCTCCCTCCCCCCCTCTCTTTCTTTCTTTCTTTCTTTCTTTTCTTTCTTCCTAAAATTGTTTTAGTATTTAAACTTGAACTTATTTGCCTTCAGAATCCACTAAAAGATGATCCTTATCAACCATGTGTTTGACTGCGACACATTATTTAACCTGTTTCTTCATCTGTGTGATGGGGTTAATAATAGGGCCAATGTAGAAAAACTTTATTTGTAATGAGAACTACATAGTTAATACCTGCAAAATACTTGAAAAAGTGCCTAGCACTTAGTCAAATCTAAATTAGTGCTTGCTAAATTTAAAAGATGAGGGGGATTGATGGGTATTTTATCAATTGCTCTGGCAAATGATGTTTGCTATTGTAACTTTTTAAGTAATGCATCATCAGAAAGTTGAAACACAGCAACATTTTCAAGGCTATAATCGAACGATCACCTCTGACACGATCACCTTTGGTGATTTTTTTCAGTGGTGATGAGAGGCAAAAATTACAACTCTCCACTCCATTTGGATCTGTATTATATCCACAAATCATCCAGCAGCCTCTAACACTAAGTTTTACTATTTAAACAAAACGTTTCTTCATCTAGTCTGCCTTTTAAATACAAACATAACTAACGTTAATATTATGAACTATTAGTTCATAGTGTTAAGGAGTTTATCTGATTGTTTTTCTCCCTAAAATTTAGGAATCCACCATCTGTAAGACATGGATTACAGATAAATAGAGATACTGGTGCTACTGAAAAGCTTGAGGTTGCAAAAGAAAAAATATGTACTGTTTTATCAAGGATTTGTTTTATTTTTCAAAAACTCATACAGGAAAATTGACAAGAGTAAGAAATAATTTTCCAAGGCCTGTGATCTATTATTCCATTTCCCTGGGGAAAGTCCATGAAAAACACTAAGAGAAATGGTTGAATAGGAGTCAAAATGTGAAAAAGAGTACCAGACTCTGCTTCATATCTATCACTGGACAAATTAAGCTTTTGGCAACAATAGGCTGGATAACATATATTTCTACCCCTTTCCTAAATTGACCTCTAAATTATAATTTTTCATATTGAAAAGCTTCGCACAACACTGATTTGTGCTGAAGAAAAGGAATGTCAGTAAAATTGATGTATTAATAAATCTATTATGAGGTAGACAATAAAAATTCTAGCAACTAAACTGTGTGCTTTGAGAAAATTAGAATTTCTTGTAGACTTAGTTTCCTAAAACATAAAACAAAATAACTGGGGCAAAATTTCAGTATCTATGTGAGTTTCAAAATCCTCAATTCAATGAGTGATCTTGTGGTTCACCTTTAAAGCAGTGTCCATATTGGCTTTAGAGATGGTCTAAGGATAGACCTTTCTTTCAGAAACAAGAGGTCACTACCATTGACATCAATAAAAATTTCCTTTGTCTTTAAGCCTGCATTGCTCACATATCATATCTTCTGAATTATTCCAAGAACAGAAGGAACAGTTTGATGTGAACAAGAGGGTAAATGCTAGTGCCATAATTCTCAGATGCCTGTCACAAAAATTGGAGACAGAGCTCATTGCAATCAGCGATGATTTCAGTAAAGGAATAATAAAGAGAAAAGCTGTCACTGAAAGTGGTTTTGAATAAAGGAGGAATCTAGAAGAAAGAAATAATTATTATTTTGAAATCTGACATCTTTTTACATCCTGAAATTCCAATATATATTGACTGATTTTGTAGTTTACTTGTTACATGTAGGCAGAATAATGAAAGCTATAATGTCAAAGACTAAAGTGAAGTACACATATGACTGTCACATCATCATCATCATCATCATCAATTATATTGTTGAAAACCTACAGGGTATATGATACTATGCTATGAATAATTGGTTTTCTTCTCCCCAGTTTAGCTTAGAATGTTTTTCCCCAATTGTTTCAGAGAAAGGAAAACTCTCAATCTATCTCATTCCTGAGACTCTATCTTTCAGATTAGGGGAATATAGCCTGAAAGTGATCTACCATCACGAGAAAGAAAAACATATAAGTAAATGTTTCCTGCTCTTGAATGTCCCTTTATTTTCTGATATATGATTTTCTCCTTCCCTTTGTATTGTGAACACAAAACTAGGACAAAATTTAAAACCATACAAAGAACTTCATCCCCCTCAGATATGTGAAGCTATAAAACTGATTGACAAATTTAAAAGTTATAATTATGTAAACACAAAGAGATAACAGACCAATTTACAGAATTAGTGAAAGGCACGATTTTTATTATACCCCTCATATATTTCTTATATATATTCTTCATATCAAGAAGGATAAATATGAAGAGACATATCTAGATATACTATAGTAAAACTGCAGGGAAAAAAGTAAAAACAAAAAAAACAAGAGTTAGAATAAAAGACAAATTGTCTATATGTAAAAATATTTAGACTAATGTCCAACTTCTTGATGAAACAATGGAAGCTGGAAATCAGTGAAAGATCTTTAAAATATTTGGGAGAAAATGAATTGTGCACTAATGAAGCTATATTTCAAAAATGATTAAATGAAAAATACTTCAAACATAATCTGTACTTATTATCAATAAATTCAAGTAAAGAAGGAATATATTCCCTAAAAATGCTTTAGTGAAACCAATAAGATGGTCTGAAATGCAAGAAATAATAATAAGCAAACAAAATGTCTTTGGGTCTTGGGTGGTTCAGTGGTTAAGCATGGGACTCTTGGGCTCAGCTCAAGTTATGATATCATAGGTCATGGAATCAACCATGAGATGGGCTCCCAGCTCAGCAGGGAGTCTGCTTGAAGATTCTCTCCCTGTACCCTTCCCCCACTCACCTGTGTGTGTGCAGGTGCTCTCTCTCTCGCTCTCTCTCTCGCTCTCTGTCTCTCTCTCTCTCAAATAGACAGATCTCTTTTTTAAAAAAAGCAAATAGCAAAAATAAAAAATCTCTAACTTATGGACTCAGAAAAACACCAGATATAATAAACTAGAAAATAAGAGCAGAAAAATAGGAAGAGGGTAAAGCATTCGGATGTGAAACACCCTAAGATCTTTGTATTGTTCGTTACAAAAATATATTGATTGAGAAAGACCCCCTCCTCCCAGGATGTAGATTGCTAGAAATAGTATCACTCTAAACCTAACAACAAGAAAAAGCTCTCTGAAGTCATCAGAAGTCTGAGATCACAGGACAACCAAGTAGCCTGAAATCTAAGACCTTAGAAGAAGAGAAACCGCCTGAGTCCCGGCTGACGTGTGGCTATGCAGAGGAGGAAACCATTGCAGAAATTATATGAGACTAAAAGAATATAGCTTTTTTATTTACAAATTGCTAGTGACTAAGTATGAGTTAGAATGAGAATATAGAAACTATGGCAGTCACAGCTACAATAAGAGGAGTTTATACTGATGAAACAAAACTTTCACAGGCTCTACCAAGGTCATACAAGAGGACTGTTACAGGCAGGAAACTAGAGAAAAATTCCCTTATTGATGAAATCTCACAAGATGGATAAAGGCATCAATTCCAGTGAGGAATGGGCCTCCACCCAAGCTATTATCACTACAGAAGAAAAGTCTTCTGGTGCTGGAGAGCAAACCTCATTGTTGGCAAGGTACAGATGAAGAGAGAAGGTGATAGGGTGACATCTTTCAAGTACTGTAAACTATTAGAAACTGTCACCAAAAATGTGTTTCAAAAATTAAGATGATGAAATAAAGGTTTTATAAACAGAAAAATACCTAATGGAATACATTTTCAGTAGCCATATCCTAAAATGAAACTCAAAGGAAGTTCTTAAGGCAAAAGAAGCTTGATATGAAAGAGTAGCTTAGATCTACAAAAAGAAATAAAAATCTCCGGAAATGGTGAAAATAAAGGAATATATTTTAAAAACTTAATTATCCTAAAATTAGTATATTAGGCAAAAATACCAACAATATATTATGTGATTTATAACATATGCAATATTGAAATGTATGGCAACAACAACAAAAAAATGAAAGTGCAGAACTGGAAGGATGAGGTTTAAGTGTCCAGGAGGAGGCATAATGAAGATATTACTTGAAGGGGGATATGACTGAATATTTATCACTTAAACCCTAGAGAATATAGATATACATAATAATCTAAAATCATTCGAGGGATCTCTGGGTGGCGCAGTGGTTTAGCGCCTGCCTTTGGCCCAGGGCGCGATCCTGGAGACCCGGGATCGAATCCCACGTCGGGCTGCCGGTGCATGGAGCCCACTTCTCCCTCTGCCTGTGTCTCTGCCTCTCTCTCTCTCTCTCTCTCTGTGACTATCATAAATAAATAAAAATTGAAAAAAAATTTAAAATCATTCGATTTGGGGAATAAATTGAAAAAATACAATGTTAAAATCCATGTAGCTCATTCTGTCTTTATATCTGGTAATGTAAGACCTCCAAATTTGTCCTCCAAGATTGTCTTGACCTTCACATTGCCATAGAATTTAAGAATAACCCTATCAGTGTTCACACACACACACACACACACACACACACATACACACATTAAAATGTTGATTGAAATTCCATTACATATTGACAAGAGTATAATATCTAAATGTTATTATATTTTATGAAAATAATATCTAATTTTTCAGTCCAAAAATATGAAAAATCTTTTTATTTGGTTTCTTTTTTTATTGGAGTTCAATTTGCCAACAGAAAGCATAACACCCCAGTGCTCATCCCATCAAGTGCCCCCCTCAGTACCTGTCACCCAGTCACCCAACACCCCACCCATCACCCCTTCCACTACCCCTTGTTTGTTTCCCAAAGTTAGGAGTCTCTCATGTTGTCACCCTCACTGATTTTTCCCACTCATTTTCTCTCCTTTCCCCTTTATTCCCTTTCACTATTTTTTTATATTCCCCAAATGAATGAGAACATATAATGTTTGTCCTTCCCCAATTGACTTACTTCACTCAGCATAATACCCTCCAGTTCCATCCACGTTGAAGCAAATGGTGGGTAGTTGTCATTTCTAATGGCTGAGGAATATTCCATTGTATACATAGACCACATCTTCTTTATCCATCATCTTTCGATGGACACCGAGGCTCCTTCCACAGTTTGGCTACTGTGGACATTGCTGCTAGAAACATCAGGGTGCAGGTGTCCAGCCGGTTCACTGCATCTGTATCTTTGGGGTAAATCCCCAGCAGTGCAATTGCTGGGTCGTAGGGCAGGTCTATTTTTAACTCTTTGAAGAACCTCCACAGTTTTCCAGAGTGGCTGCACCAGTTCACATTCCCACCAACAGTGCAGGAGGGTTACCCTTTCTCCACATCCTCTCCAAAATTGGTTGTTTCCTGTCTTGTTAATGTTCCCCATGCTCACTGGTGTGAGGTGGTATCTCATTGTGGTTTTGATTTGTGTTTCCCTGATGGCAAGTGATGCAGAGCATTTCCTCATGTGCTTGTTGGCCATGTATATGTCTTCTTTGGTAAAATCTCTGTTCATGTTTTCTACCCATTTCATGATTGGATGTTTGTTTCTTTGCTGTTGAGTTTAATAAGTTCTTTATAGATCTTGAATAGTAGTCCTTTATTTGATATGTTATTTGCAAGTATCTTCTTCCATTCTGTAGGTTGTCTTTTAGTTTTGTTAACTGTTTTTTTTTTTTTTTGCTGTGCAGAAGATTTTTATCTTGATGAAGTCCCAATAATTCATTTTTGCTTTATTTCCTTTGCCTTCATAGATGTATCTTGCAAGAAGTTGCTGTGGCCAAGTTCAAAAAGGGTGTTGCCTCTGTTCTCTAGGATTTTGATGGATTCTCATCTCACATTTAGATCTTTCATCCATTTTGAGTTTATCTTTGTGTATAGTGTAAGAGAATGGTCTAGTTTCATTCTTCTGCATGCGGATGTCCAATTTTTCCAGCACCATTTATTGAAGAGACTGTCCTTTTTCCAGTGGATAGTCTTTCCTGCTTTGTTGAATATTAGTTGACCATAAAGTTAAGGGTCCACTTCTGGAATCTCTATTCTGTTCTATTGATCTATGTGTCATTTTTGTGCCAGTACCACACTGTCTTGATGATCACAGCTTTGTAGTACAACCTGAAATCTGGCATTGTGATGTCCCTGGCTCTGGTTTTCTTTTTCAATATTCCCTTAGCTATTCGGGGTCTTTTCTGATTCCATACAAATCTTAAGATGATTCGTTCCAACTTTCTGAAGAAAGTCCATATATTTTGATAGGGATTGCATTAAACGTGCAAATTGCCCTGGGTAGCATTGACATTTTTACAATAGTAATTCTTCTAATCCATGACCATAGAATATTTGCCATCTCTTTGTGTCCTCCTCAATTTCTTTCAGAAGTGTTCTGTAAGTTTTAGGGTATAGATCCTTTACCTCTTTGGTTAGGTTTATTCCTAGGTATCTTAAGCTTTTGTATGCAATTGTAAATGGAATTGACTCCTTAATTTCTCTTTCTTCAATCTCGTTAGTATATAGAAATGCCATTGATTTCTGGGCATTGATTTTGTATCCTGCCACACTGCCAAATTGCTGTATGAGTCCTAGCAATCTTGGGGTGGAGTCTTTTGGGTTTTCTATATACAGTATCATGTCATCTGTGAAGAGGGAAAGTTTGACTTCTTTTTTGCCAATTTGAATGCATTTTCTTTCTTTTTCTTGCCTGATTGCTGAGGCTAGGACTTCCAGTACTATGTTGAATAACAGTGGTGAGAGTGGACATCCTGCCGTGTTCCTGATCTTAGAGGAAAGGCTCCCAGTGTTTCCCCATTGAGAATGATATTTGCTATGAGCTTTTCATAGATGGCTTTTAAGATGTTGAGGAATGTTCTCTCTACCTCTACACTCTGAAGAGTTTGGATCAGGAATGGATGCTGAATTTTGTCAAATGCTTTCTCTGCATCTATTGAGAGGATTATATGGTTCTTGATTTTTCTCTTGTTGATATGATCTACCACATTGATTGCTTTATGAGTGTTGAACCAGGCTTGCATCCCAGGGATAAATCCCACTTGGTCATGATGAATACTCTTCTTAAAGTACTGTTGGATCCTATTGGTTAGTATCTTGTTGAGAATTTTTGCATTTGTGTTCATCAGGGATATTGGTCTATAATTCTCCTTTTTGGTGGGGTCTTTGGTTTTGGAATTAAGGTGATGCTGGCCTCATAGAACAAGTTTGGAAGCATTCCATCCCTTTCTATCTTTAGGAACAGCTTTAGTAGAATAAGTTTTGTTTCTTCTCTAAACGTTTGATAGAATTCCCCTGGGAAGCCATCTGGCCCTGGACTTTTGTGTCTTGGGAGGTTTTTGATGACTGCTTCAATTTCCTCCCTGGTTATTGGCCTGTTCAGGTTTTCTATTTCTTCCTGTTCCAGTTTTGGTAGTTTGTGGTTTTCCAGAAATGTGTCCATTTCTTCTAGATTGCCTAATTTATTGGCGTATAGCTGTTCATAATATGTTTTTATAATCATTTGTATTTCCTTGGTATTGGTTGTAATCTCTCCTTTTTCATTTGTGATATTATTAATTAGTCTTTTCTCTTTTGTTTTTAATAAGGCTGGCTAATGGTTTATCTATCTCATTAATTCTTCCAAAGAACCAACACCTGGTTTTGTTGATCTATTCCACAGTTCTTCTGGTCTCTATTTCATTGATTTCTGCTTGAATCTTTATTAACTCTTTTCTTCTGCTAGGTGTAAGTTTTATTTGCTGCTCTTTCTCCAGTTCCTTTAGGTGCAAGGTTAGCTTGTGTATTTGAGTTTTTTTTCCAATCTTTTGAGGGATGCTCGTATTGAGATGTATTTCCCTCTCAGGACTGCTTTTGCTATATCGCAAAGATTTTGAATGATTGTATCTTCATTCTCATTAGTTTCCATGAATCTTTTTTAATTCTTCTCTAATTTCCTGGTTGATCCTTCCATCTTTTAACAGGATGGTCTTTAACCTCCATGTGTTTGAATTTCTTCCAAATTTCTTCTTGTGATTGAGTTCTAGTTCCAAAGCATTATGGTCTGAAAATATACAGGGACAGTCCCAATCTTTTGGTATCAGTTGAGACCTGATTTGTGACCCAGTATGTGGTATATTCTGGAGAAAGTTCCATGTGCATTTGAGAAGAATGTATATTCACTTGCGTTTGGATGTAAAGTTCTGTAAATATCTGTGATATCCATCTGGTCCAGTGTATCATTTAAAGTTCTGGTTTCTATGGAGATGTTGTGCTTAGAAGATATGTCATTTGCAGAAAGCACTGTTGAAGTCTCCCAGTGTAAGTTTATTATTATCTAAATATGTCTTTACTTTGGTTATTAATTGATATACTTGGCAGCTCCCATATTAGGGCCATAAATATTCAGATTTGTTAGGTCCTCTTATTGGATAGATCCTTTAAGTATGATATAGTGTCCCTCTTCATCTCTTACTACAGTCTTTGGGATAAACTTTAATTTATCTGATATGAGGATTGCTATGCCAACTTTCTTTTGAGGACCATTTGAATGGTAAAATGTTCTCCAACCTTTCATTTTGAGGCTGTAGGTGTCCTTAGGTCTAAGATAAGTCTCTTGTAGACAGTAAATAGATGGGTCTTGTTTTTTTATCTAGTCTGAAACCCTGCATCTTTTGATGGGATCATTACACCCATTCACGTTCAGAGTTACTACTGAAGGATATGAATTTAGTGTCATCATAATATGTACTCAGTCCCTGGTTTTGTGGCTTATTTCTTTGGGCTTCCTGTTTCTTTTACAGAAAGAGTCCTCCTTAAAAATTCTTGCAGAGCTGGTTGGTGATCACATATTCTTTCAGTTTCTGCCTATCTTGGAAGTTCTTTATCTCTCCTCCATTCTGAATGAGAGCCTTGCTGGATAGAGTATTCTTGGCTGCAGGTTCTTCTCATTTAGGACCCTGATTATATCCTGCCAGCCCTTTCTGACCTGCCAGGTCTCTGTGGAGAGGTCTGCTGTTAATCTAATATTTCTCCCCATATAAGTTAGGGATCTCTTGTCTCTTGCTGCTTTAAGGATTTTCTCTATATCCTATTAAATGTCGAGGCATTGAACAGTTTTCATTGATTTTAGGGGGGATCTCTCTATCTCCTGGATCTGAATGCTTGTTCCTTCCCCAAGTCAGGGAAGTTCTCAGCTATGATTTGTTCAAATACACTTTCTGGTCCTCTGTCCCTTTCTGCGCCCTCTGGAACCCCAATTAAACGTAGATTTTTCCTTCTGAGGCTGTCATTTATTTCCCTTAACCTTTCCTCATGGTCTTTAAATTGTTTTTCTCTTTTTTCCTAAGCTTCCTTCCTTGCCATCAACTTGTCTTCTGTCACTCACTGTTCTTCTACCTCATTAACCCTCGTCATTAGGACCTCCAGTTTGGATTGCATCTCACTTAATTGATTTTTAATTTCGGCCTGATTAGATCTAAATTCTGCAATCATGAAGTCTCTTGAATCCTTTATGCTTTTTTCTAGAGCTAGCAGTAGCTTTATAATTGTGCTTCTGAATTGGCTTTCTAACATAGAATTGTAATCCAAATTCTGTAACTGTGGCAGAGAGTGCTGTTTCTGATTTTTTTTTTTTTTTTTTTTTTTTTTTTTTAGGGAGTTCTTTCTAGTCATTTTGCTCAGTGCAGAGTGGCTAAAAATGAGTTGTACTGAAAAAAGGAAGAAAAACAGAAAAAAAGAAAGAAAAAAGAGGTACCTTTTAGTTCTATATACTATAAATCCCTCGACTTCCCTGGAACTTCCCAGCGCTGCCGGTCCAGAACTTGCTCTTCCCCTGTCCTTCCAGCTCTCTTCTGGGGCAAGGGCTGCTGTGCTGGTTCTCAGGTGTGTGCACCTGGGGGAGCTGCCCCCCCCCCGCCAGGTGCACGGCCCAGTGGGAGCTGTTCACCCCCTGAGGCCCCTGTTCCCCGGCGGCCCCCCCCCCCCCCAGGCACAGGGTGACCCCAGGAGGGACACCACCACCGGCGGCGGCCAGGTCCCCAGCCCTAGAGTCAGCTCCCCAGGAACCACCGCAGTCTCCCGGTCCGCAGGGGCCTGGGTGCTCCCGGGGCGGGGGGCGCCGCCCTGCACAGCTGGGGGCCCCGGGGCAGGAGCGTCCTCGCTGTCCTGGGCCCTCCCCACCTCCGCCTGTCCCAGGGGAGCAGGATCCCGGCCGTGTCCCCGGAGCCCTGGGGTCGGGGCCTGCCCGAGGGCATCGCACTCCCGGGTGCGGCTCGGAAGGCAGCAGGTGCAGCCCCCCCAACCTCCCCGGAGCCCCCGCCCCACCCCCGGCTTCTCCCCGAGGCCCCTCCCGGCCCTGCCCCAGGTCCCTGCGAGGCTTCTCCGGGAGGAATCGGGGGGTTGGTGAGGTTCCCGCTGCTCCGGGCTGGGCCCTCCTGTCCCGGGGGCTCTCGCCATGGCCACCCCCCCCCCCACCCATCCACTGGATTCTTTTTTTTTTTTTCCCCGCCTTCCTACCTTATTAGAAGCACAAACGCTTCTCTCTGTAGCATTCCTGCTGTTCTCTCTTTAAATCTCAGTGGATTTATAGGTGTTCAGGATGGTTTGAAAGTTATCTAGGTGAGTTTTTGGGGCCGGGTGGGTTGAGGACCCTGCCCCCCAATTATTTGGTTTTACTTTGATTTTGCTTCTATAGTGATTCGCGGTTGTGCATATAAATACATAAAACCTCTTACTAGTTTTGTTCTTAGTTATGTAAATTTGGTGATATGTTAAGTTTTATATTTTTATTTATATATATAACAAATGTATTTTTATATTTTTATGAATTTCATATTCTACATGTTTGTATATATATATACAATTGATTTATTTCCAGGAAAATTGCTACTTCGCTTATAAACTCCAAGAATTCATCTGTTTTCTCTTTGGGGTTTTCTGAATACAAAAAGCAAGTGTTATGCACACTGACATATTTTTATTTCTTCCTTTCCAATATGTATAACATTTACTTATTTATGTTATCATATGATAGTAGCTGGAAATGATGATGAAATGTTGAATATATGTGATGGCAACAGAAATTCACACTCAGAAGAAAAACTTGATTTCAAAGGAAAATTCTTTAACTCAGTGATTATTGTGGTATTTGTTTTTCTCTTGTCATTCCTGTCACTAGGTTAAGACGTTCCTCTCCTTTTTCTAATTTGCTGATATTTTTCTATAAAAAGTGTTAACCTATTAATGTATTTTTCTGCATCTATTTAGATAGTCACATGACTTTTATTTTGTTAATGTGACAAGTTATTTTCATTATCCACAGTTAAGGAAATTTTATAATCTTGATTTGGAGCAGCAATATTTGCTTAGGTGTTTAGCATTAATGTTCATGCAGCTTATTGGCCAGTATTTATTTTCCTTTCTTGTAATGTCTTTGACAGTTTTAGGGATCAAAAATATATGTGTCTCAAAAAAGTGAGTACAGAATTATTTATCCAATAAGGCTATCTGGCCAGGATAAGCAGAAAAAGCAGAAGGATAAACAAAAGGGAATATGTACATATATACATACATACGTATACACACACACTTACATATTTAACTCAGGGAATTAATTTTCTCTAAGAGATAGTCTTGATATTATTAAAATTTCAGATGAGGAAAAATTTTGCATAATTTTATATTACTAAAACTGCATATTAGAGACCAATTTATTTTAAGATGCACATTGCAACATCTGGTAAATCTGGCTATAACTATGCATAATTTGAGAAGGGAGTTGGACCACAGCGTACATTTTTGGTCAAATATTTAATGTGTCCTGGGGGTATACTTAATTTTAGTAATGTTCTGATAAATTTCAGATGTTTTTAGGGTAACATCTAAAATATAGGAAGAGTACCAAGAATAAGAAATGTGGTGCTATGAAGGAGTGCGCATAAGTTTTTGGAGGAAGTAATACCCTCTTCCAGGAGGAGGTATGCTTTTGTCCTAAGTGCAGATCTTGAAGCGCAACAGCAGAAATTTCATGAAGAGCTTATGTGAAGTATTCTAACCTCAAGGAGGAAAGCAAGTCTTCCTCTCCTTTCTCTCACCCACAGGAAAATAATTCTCACTTGGATCAAGGTCTTAATGATTGTTCTCTAATACTAAGCCTAAGACCCACAACGAGGAGAATATGTTCCTTATTTGGTTTGAGTGGTATTTTACAATGGGATGTTCCTTTGGAATGTTTTGTTTTGCTGTTCTCTTTTAGGTTCTTTCCCCAATAACACCATGCAGTCAGATAGCCTGGTGCACCCTCTTTTTCCTCTTTAAATGCTTTCTCGGGCAGCCCGGCTGGCTCAGTGGTTTGGCGCCACCTTCAGCCCAGGGCATGATCCTGGAGACCTGGGATCAAGTCCCACATCAGGCTCCCTGCATGGATCCTGCTTCTCCCTCTGCCTGTGTCTCTGCCTCTCTCTCTTTCTCCTCTCTGTGTATTCTCATGAATAAATAAATAAAATCTTAAAAAAAAATGCTTTCTCTGTATCCAATTAGAAATGTGAGTATTAGGAAATAAATCAAGGAAAATGGCTTAATCACATCTCAAACAAATTTACCAGAGAATGGAACAATATAAAGATTTGGGGTCAACACTCCAGGAAATAACAATTACTGAATTTAACTCAGTGCTAGAAATAAACCTCATGTGTCTAGAATGCTGGCTAGTAGCATCTTAAGCTCCTGAGGCCTAAGGATATTACTCAAAGATTTTTCTAACAGACAGAGCTAATAACTTTTATTTATTTAATTATGAAGAACTGTACAGTAGACTGAGTGTCAAAAAAAGACTTAGACAGAAAATTATCCATGAAATTCAAGGAAGAAGAGATCACAAGTAACAAGAATTAAAAGAGAAATCCATTTAAGAAGAAATTTTCCGTGATTAACTGCATTCTGAACCCACTTAAGGTTCCTATATTATGAGAGAGACCATACTCACATAAAGGATAACTGTGTGAAAAGATTTCTTTTGGGGTATTGGGTGGTTCAGTGAGTTGAGCAATTTGATTCTTGTTTTCGGCTCAGGTCATGATCTCAGAGTGGTAAGACCGACCATCATTCTCAGCAGGGAATCTGCTTGAGATTCCCTCTGCTTCTCCCTCTTCCCCTCCCCCTGCCCAGCTCATGTACTCTCTCAAATAAATCAACATTTCTTTTTTTTAAAGATGTCTGTCTCTCTCTCTCATACACACACACAAATACAACCACACAGAAACATCTCACATCCCTGTGCCCATTTAGACTGCATTCAATTCCTCTTATGTGAGAAGATGAAAATATGAGGAATTAGAGAGATACAAGGTCACTGTCTGTGCTCATGTTATGATTTGTTCAAGTGCGCCTAGGTCTTGATGCATATTTGGACTGGATTTTTATACTGAGAACATATGTTTATGACTCTCAGGAATAATTAACACATTTTTCCTTGTGTCTTTGTAGCTTTGAAAAGGAAAGATCTGGAATTATGGTAAAGAAGGGTCATCTCCCAATTCCCAATGCAAACATTTATTTGCTTGTAGGACATGACTACATTACCATTCATCTATCCTCTAAAATAGAGCTTCTTTCAAATCACTTTGTATTCCTTATTAGTAACTTCATACCCTATAATGAACAACAAAGTACTTGGAAGCACTAGACACTCATGAAATATTTTTGAACTAGGCATTGGTTAAAAGAAATAGAATGAATTAATGACACGAGAAATTACACATTATCTGTGGAAGACAATGCAATTTTTGTCTATTTTCAAATAATCAGGATAGCTTTGCTATTCTTTTCATTCATTTGTAGCCATTCTCTACTCTATAATTGACTAATTCAATATCCTCTTTACAGACTGATTAAGACCTTTTATTGCTAGTAAAAATGGATAAAAATATATTGAAATATATTACTGCTCATAGAAATAAATGTGTTTCTTTCTCTTAATAATTACATTCTTTCTTATAATTCACATTCATAGAATATGGTCATAGAATTTTATTAATTTAATCAGCTTCACAAAAAACAAATGGTCACTGAAAATGTCAGTCAAATCAGTTGCCTGCTTAAATTGATGAGTCCATTCAGCTAAAGTGGATATTCTACTACACAATTATTCATAGAGCTACCTTTGTAGCTGTAAATGATCTAACCTAAAGCAAAAGAAGTTACAAAACTTAAGAATGAATGTGTTGTTCTTCCTATGTGAATGTGATGTTCTATTTACAATCAAATCTGATAAGATGTCAATTAGCTCCTTGACTTATTTCTGAGCTGCTTGATGCAGAATGGTGTACAATTTAATTCAGTGCTCCTGTATCTTGGAAGATAATAGTCAAAGTATATTATTCTAAGAACTTTTATTGAAGTAATAAATAGAATTTAAAATTAAGATAAAAAAAAAAAAGCTATCTAACATAGGCAGTGACTCTCCCCCAGTTAAATCAGTATTGTAGGCACGGAAATATGCACTTGTGTAGATTGATGGTTCTTCAGAGAAATGACCTAAGATGTCAAGAGAAACATTAGAGAATGGAAGTCTTCAAGGAAAATGTCTCTGTGATTGCTCTCACATTGAGATCTTTGCTCATCTTTCTCAGTTGAAGCAGCTTGTGAAGATTGCTGACAGGAAAAATGTTACAGATAAGAATTCAGACCATCTAAAGAATTTGTCTTTAATACAACCATGTGCAAGGGAAAGTTCATGATATGAGTGTGTGAGTAGACAGTAGCTGTGAGTGTGCAATGTAGCAGAATTTTCATAGTATTCCTCCAAGTGTTCCTATGAAACAGATTATGATAGGTCTACCCCTGGGGAAGAAGGGAAAGTTGTGGCATAAGGACTTGCTCTATCCATAACCAGGCATCTACTTTTCACCTACAATTCAAAATGACATGAAAGAATTTATGGAAACTCGACCACTCTAGTTCCCTGTGGGAGTGCAGAATTGCTCCACCTCCCAACCTACTACATCCATTATAACCCAGGGCAATTTTAAAACTCTTAGCTCTAGAGCCCCACTTTGTTTGTTCATTTTGCTTTGTTTTAATGTACTTCAGATATCACTTTCCATTACGCCAATTAGAAATGAAGAAAATGATGTATATATGAAGTGGTTAAATATTCTATTTATTTTTATGAAATTAAATGGCATAATTTGCTTTTTAAGTTATTGCTACAAATATTTAGAATAGAGGAGAAGGAGCAAAACTAATGTTAGGAGATAAGATGATGATGGCTTAGGAGGACCTGTGGTCCTTATAGGAAAGAGATAATAAACTATTACTGATGTTTCAGAGGTGTAAGTGAAAGGGTCTTGGGAGTTCGGACCATGTAAAATATTTTTACGCAAGTTCTTATTTTTGCATGCACTGTTTTATCACTTATGAGATTCAAGCTGTATCTCTTTTCTAAAGATGTTAATGACCGTTAGCTCTCAATAATAAACAATTGGGCATTACTTTCATAGACAAACATTTCTCCATTATAGTACTTTTGCCATAAATCTTCTGACTCTTTAAGGGCAGGTATATTTATGTTTGCCAACTTTTTATTCCTGTAATTCATCATGCTGCATAGAAAATAGAATATACAATTTTTGGTCATGAATGAAATTAATTTAAATAAATTTTTAAAATTAAGTATGAATGACTCAAAAAATTGAATAGGTAATGATGTTATTACTTAAAAGATCATGAAGAGAAATATGCTGTGGGGTTTTGTCTGTTATGAATATTCTGGAACATTAAAATAAAGATTTCAAGGGATGCCTGGGTGGCTCAGCAATTGAGCAACTGCCTTCACTCTGAGTGTGATCTCAGAGTTCCGAGATCAAGTCTCAACATCAGGCTTCCTGCATGGAGCCTGCTTCTCCCTCTGCCTGTGTCTCTGCCTCCTCTCTCTCTCTCTCTCTCTCTCTCTCTCTGTATGTCTTTCATGAATAAATGAGTAAAATCTCCTAAAAAAATAAAAAAATAAATATTTCAAATAAACCACTGTGAATGCCACCTAGAATATTTGTGTTTATAGTGAAGATATGATTGGAAATCACCAATTCAAATGACAGTATTTAAAGAAATGTAATAATCATATTAAATAAAACAATCATGGAAAGAAAAAAAACATATAAATCAACAAAAAATAAGAGCACTTTCATTGGACTTGAGCAAAACTAATTCAATGAGAGACACAAGAGAAGATAGATTCAGAAGGATGGATAATAGTAACTAAAGCTAAAAGAGGACACTAGAGAGGATACTTTCACAGAAACAAGGGGAAAAAAGCTTCAGAAAAAAATGTGTAAAAAAGAAAAGGGAATGTGTGTTTTACTGCACTAAGCCTTAGGGGACAAAAACCAAATATGTATCCCACAATGAAAGACTATGGAAAATACAAGAAGATAGGAATAAAGCACAAGACAGTCATAAATTTTTAAATAGTGATAGCTCAAAAATTAGAAGACAGAAATTATTCTAACTAGGTGAGTCATCCAAGGAGTGCCTAAAGATATATTACTAGATCATTGCCTTGAATAACCAACAATATTCCAGATAAAGTTGGATGTTTAAGAAGTGAGAGCACCATGTGGAAAGAATAAGAGTAAGAACGTCAGAATTTAGAAACCCACGAGTCTTAGAATGAATGCATCATAGAGTCTAAAAGGTGGGGCTAAAAGTTAAGTGGATCCCATTAATAGGATTCCACTCATGAACAACTCCCTAATCTACGCTAAGGAGATCTGGCTTTGTCCTAAATTTTTAAGAAAGCGTTGACAGATTTTAAACAGAGGAGTTAAATGATCTGATTTTTATTTTATAAATACCATTATGTCATAAACATTGCAGTTGGAAAAATGGGAGATAGGGAGCATCTTTAGGAAGCTGATTCTTCTCTCAAGAAGCAACCATAAAATTCAGAACTAAGATTATGAACATATGGAAATAATGCCAGCCTGTGGAGTTATAGAAGAGAAAGCAAATTGAAAGATTGTAGGGATTTGTATACAGCCTCTGGCAAGTCTCAGCATCTCAGAGCTGTAGGGTTTTGAACAAAACTGTGAATCTTTTGCAAATAACTCTTATACTTTAAGAAACAGATTTTGGCTTGCCTTTTGGCCCTGCATGAGAGTCTAATAACCTCCAAACTGAACTGCTTTTATGAACTAGGTATTATCTGATCCAGAGACCCATACATATGGGATATGCAGCAGCATTCCATCATCAAGTGGAAGCAATATGATGAACAAACAGTCCTATGATGAACAAATTTTTGCACGGCTCCAGTATGTACAAATTTTAGTTGCTATAGCTAAGTACCAGTCTCCCAACAACACAGCTCACATTCCAAGTACTATGGTATATTAACTTTGAGTAACTGCATAAAAAACAATCTTCACTGCCAGCTCTGCAATTCACAAATCACTATGTAAATAACATGTTCATCATGATCAGTGACCAATAATGTCACTTCTTCAGTCTGTTGAAGATTGGTCATGCTGTTATTTGGTTCATGCTCAGATAGGAAAGAAAGTAGTCATGTTGTCTTTCTGTGTCCCGGCTATAAACCTACAAATCCACTCACAAAAAGTGTAATTTAAAGAGGAAATTGTCCAACAAAGATGAAACTTCAGCAAAGTAATGAAAAGTGATATTGCTGGAAGTTAAGTTTGAGTAAGACTTCCATAGAATTATAGAATAGTAATGTCAACACTACCGTCATTGGAGAAGCTAAGTATGTGGAACCTAGCGAATATGAAGTCATTGATATAATTGAGGAAAATAATAAAAAGGATGATGATGTCCCCAGGGAAGATCATATTAAAAGGACTTTCACAGATATTTCACAACATTCAAGTGCAAAGGAAAAAATGTTCGACGCTGATACAAACTCAGAGGTATGACAATTCATCAAGGCATAGAATAGTTGCTCACTCCATATAGTAAATTATATGATAGAAGGCCAGCGCTCTTCAAACTATTCTTGATGAGATTTTACAAGGAAATAATACATTTTAATTTTCAATGTTTCTAATGTTTTAAATTACAATGTACTAAATATATATTAGTTTTACTATTTTTTCAGTTGCCTATGCATTTATAACCAACAGTAAGTTTTCAACACCCTGACAAAAATTTAAAAGTCACAAAATAATCATTGTTTTTCAAGCTGACACATTTGCTCAAAAAGTTATGATCATTCTGTTACCGTAACATTCCTTCCATTTTTTTTAGATATTTTTAACTTAAATTTTTTATTATTCTTTTTTTTTTTTTTCAAACTCAACTTGTCACTCTTACAGTCCTGTACTACTATGCAAAAATTTGCTAAGGACTTCAGGAGTGAAGGATTTTTACTCCACCAAGTAAATAACCCTAACCAGCTTGAATACTAAGGGCAAAAGCTACATGAATAGAAAATGTAAGAATGAAGTAACAAATGGCAAAGATGGCTTCATGGTCAGTTCAGAAATGGGCACTGTAGTTATATAAATATATATATTTATATAACTACAGTTAACTACAGTTATGTATATAATTATATAACTACAGTTATATAATTATATATATATATATATATTAACCAATTAGTCTTTCCAACTTCTTCCCTATTTTTTATTTTCATATACTTAATGTTGGTGTTGTTTATCTAACAAGTGGGTACAAAATATGTAGAGAGGATTTTGACTGGACTTAAAGAGAAATGAACATCAGTCAGAACTGAACATGGAGGCAGTTGTACTTTGTGCCTATCCACTTGGGAAGAGGGAGATAGTGTCTATAGAAGTGATCATTGTATCATTTTACTTATTTATTTAAAGATTTATTTATTTGAGAGAGAAAGAGAGACAGCAAGAGAGCAGGAGGAGGAGCAGAGGGAGAGAGAAATCCTGAAGCAGACTCCCTGCTCACTGCAGAGCCCTATGTGAGGCCAGATTCCAGGACTCTGAGATCATGACCTGATCTGAAATCAAAAGTCAGCCGCTTAACCAACTGAACTATCTAGGTGCCCCCAATTGTATCATTTTAAATGGAAACAAGATGTCATTGTTACTGCATACAATCTTGAATATGAAGAGAAAAAGTGATGTGATTAAGTAGCATAACTAGATGCTGAGTAACTGTTGGTAATTTTGTGGGTAATTTACAAGATGGCTCTTGGCTTTCTGATCTTGGTTATTCTATAAAACTATTTGTCTGGAAGGGGGGTGCAGGGTAGTATTTTTCTCCATAAAACTCTGAGTGAAGTCATTTTCTTTTCTTTTACTCTCCCAATTGTTTCAAACATTCTAGACTCTGCTTTCCCTGCATCCCTAACCACTTGAGCCCTTTTCTGTTATTGGAAGGGGATGGGATCCTACAAACCGCATTTTTCAAGCTTTTCTGCCAACTGGTTTCTGGTTCTATTCTGCAAATGTTAGGAGATCAGATGTAAAAAGTCGGGGAGAAGTGAATGTCTTTTTTTCTTCTGGGTTCTAGACCAGTCTGTAGCATCTGTAGTATGGGCTTCCAAGTTCTCATCAACACTGTTCAGCTCCTGGTGGCAGAATCAGAACTGACATGGGACATAGACTTCAACCAGCTACACTGGGTTCTCAGACTTTGGACCTATCTCTTTGTGCTTCTGCATTGTTGATCCAAGTAACATTGCTTTCCATTTTCTTTTTCTTCCCTCAACCTTTCTTGAACAATTTCTGCATTAAATTTTCTCTAATAAAGATATATAGTGTTTTCAGTTTTCCTAATAAGATAGGAATGGTTATTGTTGAATATTGAGCTTTGGGAGTTCGAAGAAATCAATTATTACAACAATCTTCCAGTTTAACAATTGTCTAGATGGTGAAAAATAGGTTTATTAGTGGTAATGATGTGTAATCAATAATGCCAAATGTTGCCAATATTTCAAGTGAGGTGAAGACTGCAAGGGAACCATTGAATTTGCAATCAGATGCTTACTTTCAGTATATTTAACATAAACTACCCTTTTATGGGTAGTTTGGGTTTTCCTTACCCTAAAAGCAAATTTGGCATTGAATCAAGATCCCCTTTACTTGCAAAGCAAGTCTGGGTAGTATCTGTGGAAAATAAAAACACACGTTTGTGGAAAAAAAGTAGTTGTAGATTATTCTTTCACAATCATATAATAAAGAGATTTATAGAATGGCATCATAAAATGTGGCAGGGTTATTTTTTGATATTGGAAGACATGGGAAAATATGTCAGTTTTGAAAGCAGAAGAGAAAGAATAGACAAAAGGGAGAATATTAAGATGCCAGCAGAAGGAGCAGGGAGATTAATGACCAGTTCCTAAAGGAAGACTGGATCAAGCTCAGAGACAGAGCAACTAACCTTGGCAAAGAGAGTCTCTCATTTCTAGGACACTCATGAAAGAAGGGAGGCAGAAGTAGGATGCGGATGAAGAAGTAGAAGTACAGGTGAATTAAGAAATTCATGTTAAGATTGAGTTTCCACACAACCTTTGGTTTTTGTTTTGTTTGGTTTCCATACGGAACAGATCTCAACCCAACCCTCATTGAAAAGCTAGGATAGAGTAAATGAAGGTTGGCAAAGTAAATAAGAGGGTGATTGGGAAGAAAATCAAAGGACCTAACAGGGATGAAATAGGAAATAGTCACAGTGAATCAAACAGCTTCTAGAACCAATCATACATAAACTATGAATATGGCTTACACTAATTGTATTCCTGTATGTTCTTATATGTTATATATGTAATTTACCACATCTTTTAACCAGTCTATCCTCAATGAGTAGTGTTTTCAAATACACAGGATAAAACCATTTAAGTATATATTACTGTGTAGAAGTTTTTTTGGAGGACTATTTTTACATTAATCTATATTTTCATATGTAAACATATACACTGTATAACTCAAACAATATTTAGAGACATTATGTTATGATATGAAAGTACTAGTTTGGTAACCCATAGATCTGAAAAGTTGTTCCTGCTGTCTTTGTGAAGTTTTAGGCAAATAATTTGCCATATTAATTTTCTATCATTGCTCCACCAAATTACTACAGACTAAAAGCCTTAAAACAACACTAATTTATAATCTGATTTTTCTAGGGGTCAGAAGTCTAAAATTAACTTCACTGGGCTAAGGTATTTCAAGTTGGTGGCAGGACTATACTCGTTTTAGAGGGTCTAGGGGAGACTTTGTTCCCTTGCCTTTTTTAAGGCTGCCTGCATTCTGGCTCACAGCCCCTTCATACATTTT
This sequence comes from Vulpes vulpes, assembly GCF_048418805.1. Classification (NCBI taxonomy): domain Eukaryota; kingdom Metazoa; phylum Chordata; class Mammalia; order Carnivora; family Canidae; genus Vulpes; species Vulpes vulpes. The sequence goes on from NC_132781.1 coordinate 67,836,962, forward strand.
CAAAGCCAGCAGTGGACAGTCAAGTCTTTCTCACACTTAACTACTCTAACAAAGACTCTCATGACTTTTCTCTTTCTTTTATAAGGGCCCTTTTGTTTATATTGAGCCTATCCAGATAATCCAGGATAACCTCCCCATCTCAAGATCCCAACTTAATCACATTGGCAAACTTCTTTTGCCTTGCAAGATAATATTTCACAGGTTCTACCTCATCTGTAAAATGATATAGGTACACCAGAAGACGTTGAGAGGAAAACACTACCTCCCTTCTCCACCCTATAAAAAACAACATATTGAGGATGAACTAAGATCAGATATGAGAACATCTGCTTAACCATAAAGAATTTTTTAAAAACTAAGTCTTCTTATTTAACTTTTATTGGCCTTAGGTTTTTCTGGACAAAATCCAGAGAAATAAATATTGTTATTTTCATTAACGATAAAACAAATTTGGGCTATAGTTTTCAAGAACATAGTCATAAAAGAATATTTGCAAAATACAAGGTATGATGATGTCTAGGCCACAGTTAATAGTTTGCATGCTCCATGACGTATAAACTGGCTGAGAATGGTTCAGGCTATGTGCCATATTATTCAATTTTACATTTGCAATTTAAAGGGTCTGTGGGTGCCTGGGTGGCTCAGTTGGTTAAACATCTACCTTCAGGGGATTCCCCGCGGTTTAGCACCTGCCTTCAGCCCAGGGCATGATCCTGGAGTCCTAGGATCGAGTCCCACCCACATCAGGCTCCCTGCATAGAGCCTGCTTCTCAGTCTGCCTCTCTCTCTCTCTCTCTCTCTCTCTCTCTCCCTCTCTCTCTGTCTCTCATGAATAAATAAATAAAATATTTAAAAACAAACAAACAAAAACATTTACCTTCAGTTCAGGTCATGTTCTCGGGGTCCTGGGATCAAACCCTGCATTAGGCTCCCTGCTCACTGAGGAGTCTGCTTCTCCCTCCCCCTCTACCCCTGCCCCCTGCTCATGCTCTCTCTCTCTCTCAAATAAATAAATATTGTTTTAAAGGGAAGGCTGCAATATAACAAAAAATGGAGCTTCTACTAGAAGTCATAGGGGATGCCACTCTTGCTTCTTTATTTTTCCTTCACTGTCCCTAAATAAAAAACATGTATTGCCTTTCAAGAATCCACCTGAAAACAATTCCCACCCTATTATAAGAATAATTTCCAGTATTATCACAGCAAATGTTTGGAAACCAAATGCTTGACAAGACCATAGTAAAGGAGATAGAAATATAGTTGTCCTCCCAGAAAAATGATTGCTCCAGATGACAGCCAATGTTGAAATTTTCTACAGCAATCTATTACTAACTTTTGAACTCTTTTCCCATTTAATAATAACAATGATAATAAATTGTGATTTACCATGTTCTAAGCACATAATGCAATCAAACATTTCATCATTTATTTTAATAACTCAAGACTCATTATTAATACTATTATTATCATTACATTCTACAGGTGAATAAATTGAAGCCAGAGGGATGAGGAGAATTGTCCGATACCACATGCTATAGGTGACAGACTCAGAATTGTAATACTTGCAGTCTTGCTTCAGAGCTTCATTCCTGACAGGCTCTCTACAGTTGCACAAGTAACAGCATTAGAAAAGACCACACAGCGTCCAATCTTAATTTTGATTTATGATTCTTACGAGAGAACTCCTTTAACTAGTCTTGACAGTTAAATAAAGAGGTTATAGAATATTAAGGATTGCTCTTTTGCACATTATTAGTAGACCAAAGGATAGAATTTGACTGTGAAATCTCTGATCATCTTCAATTGTCTAAATGACTTCGGAATAAACCAAGTACATATTGACTCACTGGAGAGATCAATAGTAACTGTATGGTGGAAATTACACCATTCAACGACCCATGTTACATCAATATCTGCAAAAGAGTTAGGTAATGCTGTAAACTATCTCAGAACTGTTCTGCTGCAGCCCTAGAACTGCTCTTTAACCAAATCATCTGGGAACACAGAGTCAGCAGAGATGGTAAACAGCTCATACAGCCTCTCTCTGCAGATGACTTCATGTCATGTGCTAATGACACATGCAGCATAATTAGGAAAATATCTGACTAAAATACTAATCTGATGAAATTGTATTAGAAATATAACCCAAATGAATGGATTAACTGTGTTAATTTGGAGACTTGAACACAAATATTTATTTCTAGCAGCTCTTAAAGACCCACAAAAAATAATTAAGAAAAAGTATTTAAACACACAGGGTCTATAAGGATACAAAAGATGAAGTAGATGAATATTAATGGCATTGTTTTAAAGAAGGAAAGCAGTACTTGACTTATCAAAGCAGGGAAGCTGGAAAAAAAAAAAAAAAAGCAGAGAAGCTGGGCAGCCAGTGGCTCAGCGGTTTAGCACCGCTTCAGTCCAGGGCGTGATCCTGGAGACCCAGGATGGAGTCCCACGTTGGGGTCCCTACATGGAGCTTGCTTCTCCCTCTGCCAATGTCTCTACCTTTCTCTACCTTTCTCTCTCTCTCTCTCTTTCATGAATAAATAAATAAAATCTTTAAAAAAAAAAGCAGGGAAGCTGAAATCTAAGTGTATATGTTTGGGAGGGTGAGAATCTTATAAGAATTCATGTCGCAAAATCCCAGGAAGACTTAGCATTGCTGTCTAAGGACTTCTTAAAGTGGGAGCAAAGGGGTGAATCTCAAAAAGATGAATTGGTTAAATATCTTCAGAATAGGAAGTTAGACACAATGGTCCTCTCTCCCTTCCCACATCGAGTCATTTGCTCCATCTGTACTCCAGTATAATATATGGAGCTTATTTCTAGAAAGCTTGAAAACAGAGAACTGGGAACTTGGTCAAGTATATTAGCGATCAGGAGTAAAACACTATAATGAACACAGATAAAATACAAGTCTGCATAAGGAAGTGGGAGACCTGGTTTCCTTGCCCACCAGGCTCCTGAGCCAGCTAATATCCTCCAGGAAGATGACTGAATAATTATTTTCCTGGGAAAATTGATTAGCTTAAGGGAAACACTAGAAATAAAGTCAAGGTGGGAAGAGGGATTGCTAGTGAAATGGTAGGATCTCTAGCTAGCTATCAGGTGTGACGGGGATTAAAAGAGTTGATTTTTTTTTTTTTTTACCTACAAACACAAATCTCTTAATCTATTTTGTATGCCTTCTTAAATATCAGCAAAAATCCTATAAAGGAAGGGAGAAGAAATGTTGGGAAATATCAGGAAGGGAGACAGAACATAAAGACTCCTAACTCGGGGAAACGAACTAGGGGTGGTGGAGGGGGAGGAGGGCGGGTGTTGGAGGGGAATGGGTGACGGGCACTGAGGTGGACACTTGACGGGATGAGCACTGGGTGTTTTTCTGTATGTTGGTAAATTGAACACCAATAAAAATTAATTAAAAAAAAAAAAATCCGAGCATGCTAAGATTAAGAAAATCCTCCAATATGGAAGTCAGAGAGCTAAAGCTTGTGTTAAAAAAGAAAAAAATTAAACTATACTCAAATAAAGTAAAATAAATCAGTGGAAAAAGAGACCTCAAATTTAGCAGACAATTATAACTATATATATATACATATATGTATTTTTAAAGAAGAATATAGATATATATTTTTATATATATTAAAATGTATTTATTTCTGTTGATGTTGATACATAATATGTAGAAAGAATAACCTTAGAGTGATTTGACAAGCTACAGTAAGAAAATTTAGAGAACAAGCAATTAAAATATTGTGAATTAAGAGGTGCCTGGCTGGCTGTCAGAGCATGTGACTTTTGATCTTGGGGTCTTAAATTTGAACCCCATAGTGAGTGTAGAGAGTCCTTAAAAAATATGTGGATTAAAATTAGGATTCCTTTTTTTTTTTTTTTTTAATTACCAAGAGGGTGCCTGGGTGGCTCAGTCAGTTAAGTGTCTGTCTTAGGCTCAGGTCATGATCCCTGGATTTCTGGGATTGAGTCCCATGTCAGGCTCCTTGATCAGCAGAGACCCAGCTTCTCCCTCTCCCTTTGCCTGCCACTCCCCTGCTTGTGCATGTTCTCTCTCTCTCTCTCTCTCTCTCTCTCAAATAAATAAATAAATAAATAAATAAATAAATAAATAAAATATTTTTGAAAAATTACCAAGTGATTAAATAATATATTTAAAAGACTAGCATAGAAAATATAACAACAAGTCAAAAGACAGAATATAAAATTTTTTTAAAAAGTAGAGACCAGGGGTGCTGGGTGGCTCAGTCAGTTAAGCATCTGACTCCTGGTTTCAGCTCAGGTCATGATCTCATGGATTGTGGGATCAAGCCTGGAGTAGGATTCCACGCTCAGTGGGGAGTCTGTTTCAGATTCTCTCCCTCTCTCTCTCCCCCTCCCTCCACTTTTGTGCACACATGTATGAATATTCTCTTTCTCTAAAATAAATAAATCTTAAAAAAAGTAGAGATCAAATTAAGTGTCCCTAAGAGTGGTCTCATAGGAGTTTCAAAAGAGAAGAAATAAAATGTTTAAAATATTGAGAACTTTATGGAATAAATATTTCTAGAACATTCCTCAAAACCAAGAGAGTTCTGTTTACTAATTGCAGTAGCTTTTCTGATAATCAGCTTTTCTAGGCTATAGTCAGCCCTAGGTATTTAAGCACTAATCTAGGTGTTGCTGTGAAGATATTTTGAAAATCTTAAGTAAATTCTCTAGAATCACTTGATTTTAACAAAGAGAGATTATTTTGGATAATCTGAAAGAGACTGACCCAATCAGCAAGAAAGAATAGAAATTCTTCTTGTGGATGATAGTTTATGATTTTCCTTCCCTGGCTATCTTCACTATGTATTTTGGATTTATCTAAACCCATCAGTGAGTAAATCTATTTATAATTATATGTATGTGTGTGCATATATTTATGTGTGTACATATGCACAAATATGTCTCCTAATGCTTTTCCTTCTGTGGTTAAATTTTGACTGATAAACAGATTGAATGAGCTGACTTAAAGACTTCATTAATAGAATAATAAAAACATACATCAATACATGTCATTGGAAATTAAAAAAAAAAGAAAAATCAGGAAAAAAATGGAGACAGAAATGTTGTACATACACAAGTTCCTAGAAAACAAAATAGCATTGGGCTTTTCAACAACAATACTAAAATGTAGACTATGTTAAAAAAGATGACTTCAATTATCTGAGGTAATTTTTTTTACAAACAAAAATTGCATGGTCTGTATTAATGGGTTGGATTAGGTTGCTCCAAAATTCAGATGTTGAAGTTCTAACCCCTAATACCTGAGAACATAATCTTTCTTGTAGAAAGTGTTAAGATATACCTAGTTACATCTTAGCAATGAGGTCATAATTAGCGCAGGGTGGGCCTCTAGGCTGACTGATGTCCTTATAAAATAGGAAAATTTGGATGCAGAGACATATGGAGCGAAAACTATATGAAAATAAAGGCAGAGATCAGGATGATGTTTCTACAAGTCAAGGCACACCAAAGATTGCCAACAAACCACCAGAAGCTAGGGAAGAGATATAGAATGGATTCTTCTTCATAGACTTCAGAGGGAACCAACCCAGAGAACACCTTGGACTTGGACTTTTGGCCTCCAGAACTGTGAGACAATAAATTCCTCTTGTTTAAGCCCCTCAGATTGGGACTTCGTTAAGTCAGTTCTAACAAACTAATAAAGTATAATTAGCAAGTGAATTATGAGTAAGGTAAAATATAGACACTTTCAGAAGTGCAAAAATCTCAAATATTTGCCTCTCATGTACTCTCTTTGACACATAGATATAAAGTAATACAACAGGAATAAAGGAATCACATAATGAAGAAAAAAACTAGAGAATCTTCCAGAATGATGCTGAAGAAATATCTGAGGATATCAGTTGTGCTGCCGGCAGGTTTCTAGCAGGTCTTGAAAATAACCAGTTTATATAGGAGCTGAACGACAGAGGACTTCCAGAGGGAAATGGAAAATAGATTCCCTGATGTGGTAAACCATATTAGAAGAGATTTACAATTCTTTTGGGGAAGATTTGGGTATTGAGAAGCCTAGACAGATGAAAACAAGGCAATTATTAGCTGCAAAACAATTATACAAGAATGGAAAGGAAATCATAGTACAATACAGAGTTTGTCCATGAAAAATATTAACATAATAATAATGATGTAAAACAAATATTAATTTAAGTAAAGATGTGATAAATAAATATATTTGAAGATGTGGGCAGAAAATATGTGTGAACATAGATGTAAAAAAATGAAACCTAAAACTTCACTGCTCATGGTTAAAGGTCATTCAATAATCCTAATTTTAGGGATCCCTGGGTGGCGCAGCGGTTTAGCGCCTGCCTTCGGCCCAGGGCACGATCCTGGACACCCGGGATCGAATCCCACATCGGGCTCCCGGTGCATGGAGCCTGCTTCTCCCTCTGCCTGGGTCTCTGCCTCTCTCTCTCTCTCTCTCTCTCTATCATAAATAAATAAAAAAAAAATTAAAAAAAATAATCCTAATTTTAGATAGCAAGAAATAGTATGAAAATTAAAAATTGAATGGTAGATACCTAAGGAAACAATTTAAAAGTGTTTGAAGCTATGAAACAAGATTAACTTAGAGGATATTTTAATTAAAATCCTTGGAATAGTATTTCATTTTTAAAACTTTATACATTTAGTAAATACCATACCGTTTCATAATGATCTTGCTCAGTACATTATTCAAATCAATAAAAAATGGAAAAAGTCCATATATTTCTCAGCAGACTAACTTAAGCACATTCACTGATAAAGCGAAAGTATGTGTATAAACACAAACATGCTGATTAAATAAACTATTTCTCTATGAAGACTTCTGTAATCTTAAGAAAACATAGTATTGAGTTCTTGTGTACAACCATTAACTCAAGAGAAATAACAGTTTTACAGAAATAAATTGGGTAATCTGTATATAAATTTGATTTCAGGTCTATATACAAAAATTTCCATTGTCTGAGTCCTCTATTTTGTTTATCCATTCAATAGTTGCCTTAGTTGCAGTATTATCTGCCTTATTATATCCATGATAGGGCATTTGAGTGGCTTCTACTTTTTAGCTATTATGAATAATATTGTTATGAATATTTGTGTACACACTTTTTTTAATTCTCTGAAATAGATTTGTAAAGTCATATAATTCTATGATTAACTTGCTTTTAAAGATTTAACTATTTATTTTAGAGAGTGTGTGTGCAAGTGAGAGGAAGGGGAGAGGGAGAGAAAATCTCAAACAGACCCCCAGCAGAGTGCAGAGCTCAACTTGGGACTCAGACTCATGACCATGAGATGATGACCTGACCCAAAATCCAGAGTCGGACGCACAACTAACTGAGTCACCCAGGAGCCCCCTATGATTAACTTTTGGGGAACTGCCGAATTGTTTTCTAAAACGGCTGCATCATTTTACATTCCAACTAGCAATGTATGAGTATTCCAATCTCTCAATATTCTTGCCAACACTTATTATCTGCCTTATTATATCCATGATAGTGTTTGTGAAGTAGTGCTTCTTTAGGTTTTGATTTGCATTTCCCTAATGACTGTGACGTTAAATATCTCTTTATGTGCTTATTGGCCATCTGTATATTTTCTTTAGAGAAATGTGTATGTTCATTCCTTTGATCATTTTTTAAATTGGATTTTCTTCTTACTGTTGAGTTTTTGTTCTTTATTCTTCTCTACCTGATGATTACAATCCTCTTCCATAGATGTTGTTCTTTGAGGAGCATTTAACTGGGGCAAAAATATATTTATAGTTTCTGGTGACTTGAAAAGGTTTATCTATATAACTCTTCCCCAGACCTCGTTACCAATTTTCCAACTATATTTCTTTTAAGTTCTGTGACCTTTTAAAACGATTAACTACTGTATATTAGTCTGTATAAATTTGTACCTCTGGCTATCTTGTTATTTGCCAATTATTTTCTTAAGTGTTTCCTAAATCCTCTATTCATCTATTACTGCCTATTTTTTTCTTAAATGGATGTTCTTTTATGTACCATTTTAGTTCCATTGTCATTTATATATGCATATTTATCTAAGTTATATATGTTTTTATATGTTTCTACTTATTTCTTATTTTCCTAACAATTATTCTATTTTTTCCTAACAATTATTCTAAAGTTTACAATTAATCTTGCAATTTATTACAGTCTAGAGATTAAATTAATATCATATTAATTTCAGTAGCATATAATTATTTCCCTATACCTTACATTCATTTGCTCTCCTTTATGTTGTTCTAATCATGCAAATTAGATCTTGATTAATATTTCTGCTTTATGCAGATGATTTTTAAATTAGGAGAAAAAACCTGTACCCAAAAAACACACTTAGATTACATTTTATGTTTACTTTATATTATTGATATGTTAAATTTATTGTGTTTATGTTAGTTATTATTGGTACTCTATATTTTTCTATATGAATTTATATGAATTTACTGTTAGATGTCCTTTCATTTTATCATTCATCCTGAAGGATTCTCCTTAATATTTTTCATAGGGTGGGTTTGCTAGTGACAAATTTCCTCTGTTGTGTTTCATAGTGTTTTTTGTTTGTTTGTTTGTTTGTTTGTTTGTTTGTTTTAAATCTTGGAATGTCATAATTTCTCCTACAATTTTAAAGGATAGTTTTGATGGTTACTGAATTCTTTGTTGTCAATCTTTTTCTTTCAGCACATTGACTATATCAACCCACTACCTTTTGGCTTCATGTCTTCTGCTGAGAAATCAGCTATTAATCTTACTGAGGATCTCTGTTCATGAAGAGTTAGTTCTCTCTTGTTCTTTTCAAGATTTTCTCTCTGGCATTGGCTTTAGCAGTCTGATTATCATGTGTCTAGGTGTAAAACTCTTTGGATATATCCTGCTTGGATTTTGTTGAGTTTCCTAGATGTACATGTTCCTATTTTTCATAAAGTTTGGCAAGTTTTTGGTCATTATTTTCTAAATATTTTTCTGCCACTTCCTATCTCCCACTTTTTTGGAGATGTTATGCATATGTTGATCTACATAATGGTTTCCCACATTTCTCTCAGATTTTATTTACCTTCATTCTTTGTACTTTCTGTTCCTCAGACCAGATATTCTCAATTGATCTATTTTCAAGTTTGCACATGCTCAATTATGCTTGCTAAAATCTTATGGTGGACTCCACAATGAATTTTTCATCTCATATAATATATTTTTCAACTCCATAATTTCTATTTGGTTCTTTTAAAATAATTTCCATATATTTATTGATATTCTGTATTTAATGAAACATTACCTTCAGTTCCATCAGGTTTTTTCAAAATATTTCAAATAGGTGATTGAAAGTCTTTGTCTAATAAATTCAACATGTCAGCTTCCTCAGAATAGTTTCTATTTACTGTTTGTTTATGTACTTTTATCAACTAATTATGTAAAATCTTCACTCTTTTTCATATGTGACCACCTAAATATCTGTTCAATTAGCTTAGTTTTTCACTAACAACTAAACAGATTTTCGTAAACACATGGAACCAATAAGTCTCCTAGTCTGCTGGGAGAGTCTCTGAATTTGGGTTAAGGCATATCTTCAACACTCAGACCAGCAGTTGAAAGCTATGCATTAGCCTTAATGTCTTCCTTATACAATGTTTCAGACAGCCAGAGGTGAGCCCAGCACAGCTCAGAACATGTGTACAGCCTTATCCATGCTGGTGTATTTCTATATTCCCAGGAATATATCAGAATTTATCTAATTCTCCAGCCTTTCCTTTTTATCTTTTGCTTTAACTACTGCTTGCCCTAACTACTACCTACTGCCTCAGGAAGGGGTAAGTTAAACAATTGCTTCTATTTGATTTGACAAACAACATGGCACCAAAGACTATTCATGTCTTTGGATGAGCTCTACGTCAGGTCAAATAAAGACATTTCAAAAGAGGATCTTCCAAGAAAACACCAAAGTGATCAAATAATGATAGTTCTCTACAAATGGGGTTGATAAGAAGCTTTTACTTCAGTCTGTCCCCTCCAGTGACTGCCAGACTGCTGAATCTTACCTTGACTGTGAGATGTTGGTTTTTAAGGCTACTGAGGAGTTGATTGGGAGTGGGAATGCAACAAGTTACAATTTCTTAAAATTCACTTTTTTTTTTGCTGAGATTTGATTGTCATTGTTGCAATAATGCTCTCCAGGTTGTTGTAAGAACAAGAATAATCTTCAGAGTTCTGAAAAATGGTGGTTCTGATTATTTTTTCAAGTGTTCCTATTGTTATTAGGGAGGGGAGAATTTCTGGAGGATTTTCTTATGCCATGTTCACTGATATCCTCTACACACAGAAATTTATAATGATTGTAAGGTGCCTATGATATCAAATGCAACAAGATGGGATCGACCTACATTCTACCATCTCAACCTAGAAACCGTATGTTTGGAGGGATCCCTGGGTGGCTCAGAGGCTTAGCACCTGCCTTCGGCCCAGGGCCTGATCCTGGAGTCCCGGGATTGAGTCCCGTGTCAGGCTCCCTCCATGGAGCCTGCTTCTCCCTCTGCCTGTGTCTCTGCCTCTCTCTCTCTCTGTGTCTTTCATGAATAAATAAATAAAATCTTAAAAAAAAAAGTTTAAAAAAAAGAAACCATATGTTTTCCAATTTAAAACATTCCATATAAGAGCACAAAGTGTTAGGATTTATAGTTGCTAGATCCTAATGATAATATTGTTTTTTAATAAAAAGAATCAGTAAAATATTAACTTATTTACACAGTGAAACTCTTGAGGAATTGAAAACAAATCAGTGAAATACTGAAATATATTTTGGAGTTTCAAAGGAGCAAGATTAGTCTGTTTGCTTTTGTGTTAAGAATGTGGGGAATTAGTCAGATGTGGGTAGTAAAGGAAAGAACTGTTATATAACTATTGGCTTGGCAAGTAAGTTATTTTGTGGGCTGCAATTGATTATACAATAAATCAACAAGATAAGCCAAAGGTCAACAAGTTTATGTATATCAGCTATTAATGAGGAGAATAGTTCCTCGATTAGACTAGAATAATTTTTAGGGAGAAGATAGATTGTACTAATAGCTTGCATAAATTTTTTTGGCATCAGTTTGGATAAATAATATATAATGAAACTATTCCTTGAGAATAGACTATGGATTAACACAACAGTGGGGTTGTAAAAATATGGCCTTTGCAGTCCAGAAAAGAATACCCTCCCCCAAAATCATCTACTGGTGGGTGATTGTGTGTAGTAACTATTTATTTTCTCCTTTCTTTCTTTCTTTCTTTCTTTCTTTCTTTCTTTCTTTCTTCTTCTTCTTTCTTTCTTTCTTTCTTTCTTTCTTTCTTCTTTCTTTCTTTCTTTCTTCTTTCTTTCTTTCTTCTTCTTTCTTTCTTTCTTTCTTTCTCTTTCTTTCTTTCTTTCTTTCTTTCTTTCTTTCTTTCTTTCTTTCTTCTTTCTTCTTTTTCTTTCTTTTCTTCCTTCTTTCTCTCTCACTCTCCCCTCCCTCTCTCCTTTTTACTTGCTTTCTTGCATCTTTCAGCTTTAGCATTTGGGGGTTTTGTTGACCCTGGAGGGACAACAAAAGGAGGGTCTCTCCTAGGGTCAGCCAATTCCTAGAGCAGTTAACAACTCACCTGGGAGGGTGCCTATATACAAACCATCTAATCCAGGGTTCATGCCCTCAATTACTACCTTTATTGGGTTTCCACATTCTAGATTACTATTTTCCTGCTCTAATCACACGAAGGTCAATATGGAACAGACTCTTTAGTCTGCTTTCCCTGACCTCCCCATTTCTTCCTACACAAACCATTATAAATGCTCTTTCTCATGTTTTTCCCCTCACTCTTTCTTTTCTTTCTTTTCTTTCTTTTTTTTAAGATTTTATTTATTTACTCATGAGAGACACAGAGAGGCAGAGATACCGGCAGAGGGAGAAACAGACTTCCCATGGGGAGCTCGATGTGGGACTCGATCCCAGGACCCCAAAGGCAGATGCTCAACAATGAGCCACCCATATCCCCCAACCCCTCAATCTTTCTGACTTCTGATGCACCCTGCTCCTTCTCTGTTGCCTTGATTGGCATACAGTGCCTCTTATTTCTAGGAAATTATGAGTAAAAATTTCTTATTTCATGACAATCATTTCTGTATCAGCATGTCTTACTGACTAAAACATATCTTGTTTATATATATATTCTGTGAGTTGTTTGTATATGACTCAATAGGCCAATAAATGGGAAATCAAAATTGAGATCCTTAGCGTGGAGTATATATCATCTGTTTGCATATCTTGAGTTTGCTAAAAATTTATTTTTTGTTTATATTTGAGGTATATCTGTCTTGTGAAAAATCATGCATATTCTTTGTAAAAAAGAGCTGTTGCAAAAAAAAAGAGCTGTTGCTTTTTATATTTGATGATATATATTTCATATGAGAAAGCTTCATGGACGACAATGGGTAACACATGTTTTTCTTGAATCATTCAGATTTTTATATTAAAAAGAAGGTATGCTGTCACTTTTTTAGATGACCTAAGAAATTAAAAAAAAAGAAAACCTCCAGCAGAATCCTCACCCTTGAGGATCTCTTCAGGAGATGAGGCAAGATTATAAATTATCAAGAACACATGGCAAGTTCAAAAGATACATATGTTGGAAAGAATCAGACCATTCTGAAATGAGAATAGGACAGGCATCAGGTAGAAATAAGGTCTAAATTCAAATTTGAATTAAGAGTTAAATTCTAACATGCAATTCAATATAAACAAGACATTTTAGGGGCACTGGCTGGTTCAGTAGGTAAGCATGCAACTCTTGATCTTGAGGTCATAAATTCAAGCTCTACATTGGGTGTGGGCTTTACTTAAAACAACAACAACAAACAAACAAAAAGACATTCTACAGAGGCAGCAGCATGACCAAGAAGAAAAAGCAAGACAATATGCACATATTTCAGCTCTGACACTGAGTGACTAAAATATTAGTCATTACTAAAGGAGAATTGGGAAAAAGAAAGATAATTAGAGGAAAATATATTTTTTGTGATTACTATTTTAAGGATGATCAAATCTCACATTGCTAGATTGTTACATCAGAAAGTAATACTGAATTGATGGCATTCAGGATTTCAATTCAACTTCCCCAGGAGCCATGTCTTTCCCAGGTAATTTTGTGGTGTGCTCAAAGAGACGGAAAAATATTCCATGCTCATGGATTGGAAGAATTAATATTGTTAAAATATCTATGCTACCCAGGGCAATTTATACATTCAATGCAATCCCTATCAAAATACCATGGACTTTCTTCACAGAGTTGGAACTAACCATCTTAAGATTTGCGTGGAATCAAAAAAGACGGAATAGCCAGGGGAATATTGAAAAAGAAAACCAAAGCCAGGGGTATATCACAATGCTGGATTTCAAGTTGTACTATAAAGCTATGATCATCAAGATAGTGTGGTACTGGCACAAAAACAGACACATAGATCAATGGAACAGAATAGAGAATTCAGAAATGGGCCCTCAACTCTATGGTCAACTAATCTTTGACAAAGCAGGAAAGATGATCCACTGGAAAAAGGACAGTCAATTCAATAAATGCTATTGGGAAAACTGAACAGCCACATGCAGAAGAATGAAACTAGGCCATTCTTTTACATCATATACAAAGATAAACTCAAAACGGATGAAAGATCTAAATGTGAGACAAGAATCCATCAAAATCCTAGAGGAGAACACAGGCAACACCCTTTTTGAACTCGGACACAGTAACTTCTTGCAAGATGCATCTATGAAGGCAAAAGAAACAAAAGCAAAAATGAATTATTGGGACTTAATCAGGTTATAAAGCTTCTGCACAGCAAAAGAAAGTCAACAAAACTAAAAGGTAGCCTACAGAATGGAAGAAGATATTTGCAAATGACGTATCAGATAAAGGGCTAATATCCAAGATCTATAAATAACTTATTAAACTCAACATCCCAGAAACAAACAATCCAATCATGAAATGGGCAGAAGACATGAAGAGAAATCTCACAGAGGAAGACACAGACATGGCCAACAAGCACATGAGAAAATGCTCTGCATCACTTGCCATCAGGGAAACACAAATTAAAACCACAATGAGTAAGTAAGGTGGTAACCTTACACCAGTGAGAATGGTGAAAATTAACAAGACAGGAAACAACAAATGTTGGAGAGGATGTGGAGAAAGGGGAACCCTCTTGCGCTGTTGATAGGAATATGAACCGGTGCAGCCACTCTGGAAAACAGTGTGAAGGTTCTTCAAAGAGTTAAAAGAGAGCTACCCTACAACCCAGTAATTGCACTGCTGGAAATTTACCCCAAAGATACAGATGCAGTGGAATGCCGGGACACCTGCACCCCAATATTTATAGCAGCAATGTTCACAATAGCCAAACTATGGAAGGAGCCTTGATGCCCTTCAACAGATGAATGAATATTTCTCAGCCATCAGAAAGGATGAATACCCACCATTTGCTTCGACGTGGGTGGAATTAGAGAATATTATGCTGAGTGAAGTAAGTCAATCAGAGAAGGACAGTTATCATATAGTTTCACTTATACAGGAAATATATGAAATAGTGAAAGGGATTATAAGGCAAAATGAGTGGTAAAAATTAGAGAGGGAGACAAACCATGAGAGACTCCTAACTCTGGGAAAAGAACAGGGGTAGTAGAAGGGAAGGTGGCAGGGGTAAGGGGTAACTGGGTGACAGGAACTGAGGAGGGCACTTGACGGAATGAGCACTGGGTGTTGTACTATATGTTGGCAAATCGAATTTCAATTAAAAAAAATTGTGGTGTGCTGCAGGTTGAGTTCCCTGTGATATAGATTCTGAGATGCAGATTAGTGGCAGGAAGTGAATTAGTGAAAAATCTTGGGCTCAATACTAGTTGAATGAATCGAAAGGAAGGAGAAATGGACATAAGTTGAACTGCAATGCAGTTTCCACAGAAGCCTTAGCTGATCTGAAAATGAAATTAGTATTTAGAACTATTTATGTCTGGGCTAAAATGTTTTAACATTTCTGTGTCAATCAATCAGTTAATACAAGCTGGAGAAGGAAGGAGGCATGGTATTTGGTAAGGCCCTATAGCTATGGCATTTCCTAAACTAAGCTGACACCTGAAGAAGCCTTCCAGCAGCACTCACATCTAATGAGATAGCTGTTTTGTTTTTTTTTCATTCCTGAAGGGAATCTGAACAGCTTTTGTCATGCAGTGCCTTCCCACTCAGATAGATAGCAATGTGATATGATTTGGTTTAGCCATGTGATATGATTTGGACAATGGCTGTTAGTAAATCCGACAAAAGCAGAGGTTTGAAAGCACTTGAGTGATTGACCTTGTTCCTTTTGTTCCACCTGCTGTGTAATTAATATGAGAATATGATCAGGCTGGCATGCTGAAGCTGGAGATAAAGGAATGGCTGATTCAAGGGCTGCAAGCCATCTTAGCTGAGACCATCCTATTACAGTAGTCAGCCAGCTGACCACTCAAGCTTCTTCGTGAGCCAAGATCTACAGAGGCACCTAGAAGACCCTGAGCAGATGGAGACAGATTCATGAGTGAGTCAGCCCAATCGGATGTACTGTGTGGAGGTGTGGGCTGAATCAATGTTTATTGTATGCCATGGAGACTCTGTGGTTGTTTACTATTCAGCATTACCATTGCATTACATAATTGACATATTAGCTAGACACAAATCATTATGATAATAAAATTCATATCTTATAACTCATTTTGATATTAGGATTGCTGTATGGGATAAGTTTATGGCATGTATACCATTTCAGAGGGAGTCTCCTTAAGAAGTATTATAACTCAACAATAGATCTATGGATATTTGAAAATGGTAGATGAGGACAGAAATTATTATACTTGTTCAACCAGGAGGTCTGGAACTGCAACATCACACCTGCTCTATATTTCTTTTTCTTGATATAATTCCAAGAAAATGTAATTCAGAAGCAGTTAAATGTAAAGAAGAGCATAAAAGTATAAAACCAAAAAAGTATTTCCTAAGAGTCCTACATTTTGGCCTGATAAGGACATAGTATGTTCAGTGAATTAATTCTCAGGTCATCACTTTATATTTTGCATTGGATATCCTTGAATTTGTTGCAACAATTAGACTTTACATTTCTAGATATTTAATTAACTCAACTATTAAGTACAAGACATTATATTATTCCAGTTTCCTTTTTAATTAAAATGTCACATTTGTTTATTCTAGATTGGGTAAAATATGAGAAAATGTTGAAAAGAGTCATAGCTCCAAAGAAAATCAGTAAGTTAGTTTCAAGGACGCTATTTCATAATTCAATATGAATCATTAAATAAGAATCAATCAATGCTTAAGTGTCTATCACCCTTTCATATTTGTATAGTAAATAACGTGGTTATGCCTTTAAGCTGCTTTACCTTTTTCTTACAAAATTCAGTTAGAAGGTAATTTTAATTCTCTTGTCAATTTCAATGGAATTGGGGGTAGGGGGAGTATTTAAATGACCTGTTCATTTATGAGTCTTCTTACAAAAACTAAAATTATAAAACATTCTGGTTAATTCTTCAACCATAATGATTTTAACTACCTACAATTAAATTAGCCAGTAGGCTTTCACTCAGGTACATAAATAAAGAATTAATTAACATTTCAAGGTATTATTTCTATCATAAAAAAACAGAAGTTTATTCATTGAAATAGAATGGTAGGGACTCTGCCAGAGTCATCCTTCAAACTTTTTACTTTCTACCTAACCCAATCAACCTCACAATACAATTGATTTCTTAAAATAGACATATTTATATAAACCTCAGGAACCAATAAAGAGTCAAAACTAATTTTTTTTTCAAAACTAATTTTTAACATAAATATTACATTTGGCTTCAATTCTTTTATATTTCATAGAGTCTATTATTTTAACATTTCTGGGAATCTTTTTATGATAATTGTGGTTAACCATTATCATAAATAGTGATTAACACAATGACAATCTTTTAACACACTACTTAACATAATTGATAATTATAGCAAATGAGAAATTCCTGTTGCTCTATGCAAGAAAAAAGTAGGCAGTTGTCAGAATTAAGAAGAAGGAGGAAGAGAAGGAGAAGGAGGGGAGGAAGAAGAAGAAAGAAGCAGCAACGGTGGTGGTCAATTGGTCTGCCACATAATAGCGTCAAAGCCACTATTTTATTTTATTTCGGGCATTGTTTTTTAAAAGCTGAACAGTAACATTTTCTAACCAATAACAATTCTGGTATCATCTTAATACAGGTAAAATGCCTGGTTTTGTGCTCTAGCTTTGACAATTACTGAGCTTATTTAAATTTAACAAGCAATTTTTCTTTTTCTATAAGATAAAAAATAATAATCAATAAATATGGTAATCATCAATTACAAAGTAAAAATATGATCACATGTTATTATAAATATATAATACATTAAATATATTATAAATATTTATAATATTACCAATGTATGTATGTATGGACTGCTGAGGCAAATAATATATATGTATATATACCAAAGCAAATAGTATATACACATCCATATACATACTATACACACACATATATACACATGTATGCACATGTACTTAGTGTACACACATATATATACTAGTTAAAAACATATACCAAAGTAAATAGTATATATGCGTATATTTAGTAAAAATGTTGTACTTCGGTAAAACTTTACTAATACCATAGGCAATTGAGAAAACAGCTACTTTTATGTGGTCTGGAAGCCTTCATGTCAGAGTTTGCTGTTTACCAGATGTGATACTGTGCTTAAGAAATTGCTAAAAGAAACATGGCATGAAAAGATCCAAACTTTTTAATAAAGCCCTGTGTAGTCTGGGTTTCTTACCTATCCAACCTCATTTATGCCACTGTAGGATACAGTGAGGTCATCATTCTACAGAGCTCATTTTGATCTCAAGACACTAACATGGTTTTTGTATGAACACGTTTTCATTCCTTTGGTTCTAGCTTAAGCATCTCGTCAGAAAACACTTCTCTG
Organism: Vulpes vulpes; assembly: GCF_048418805.1. Taxonomy (NCBI): domain Eukaryota; kingdom Metazoa; phylum Chordata; class Mammalia; order Carnivora; family Canidae; genus Vulpes; species Vulpes vulpes. The sequence continues at coordinate 67,855,045 of NC_132781.1, forward strand.
ACAGCGTTATCTAAATAATATCTCCTACCACACTATGCTTTTCCCATCACAATACTTTTTTTTCCTCATAGCACTAATAATCATAATTCATATCTCTTTGTTAACTTTTTTATTATGGGCCTCGCCCACTGGATCTGTTTATTTACTGCTGCACTATCAGCTACTACTGTATTATATACGTAACAGATACTCATTTAATATTTGGAGAATGAATAAAAGAAATCCAAGAAGGAAAGAAAAATAAAGGATTAAATGAAACAATGACAAAGAAAAACAGAAAATCTTCCAAAGTCAACACTAAGTCAAACAAATGCAACAGTATTTTTCATCACTCTTTTCCAGAAAATAATTCATAAAGACCTGAAGTGTAAAATAGAAAGTTGTATGCCAATGAAGGACAATTTTACTTGGGTTAAAAGAAAGAAATTTAAAGGACAAGCTGGTCTCCGAACTATAGTATTTAAACAATCAAGTTTCTAGGAGTCTATTGTAAAATTTCCTAACAGTTAATGTAATACTCACTTAGGCCAGTTCACCTATTCAAACATATAGCTCAATTAATTATTCAACATTCCAAGTCACTAGTACACTCCCGATCCATTAACTCTACTATCTTGTCACCATCTATCACTCTATTCAAGTCTCTGCATCTCTATTTTACCAGTTTGGATTCATAGATCCATCTGTAGAAACACCGTTTCTCTCTGTTCACCCCTGGCAAAGACACATTCTGGTCAGTTCCAACTCTCTACTTACTTTATTCTATGGTTGTCATTTCTAGCTGAATATTGAAAAGTACACAGTTATGCTACCAATTCTCAATTCTAATTCACAGAATTGTTGGTCATATATCTTAAATAGACCCATTGTACTTGAAGTACAACTCCAGACTAAATGGACTTAACGAACATTTGCAGAACATTCCATCCCACATTAGCAGAAGAGACATTTTTCTCAAGTGCACATGAAACATCCTCCAGGACAGATCATATATTGTGTCACTGAAGAAGTCTAAGCAATTAAAGAAAATTTAAATCCTATCAAGCATCTTTTCTAACCACAGCAGTATGAAGCTAGAACTCAGTAACAGGGAAAAAAAACTGGAAAATTCACCAATACGTGGAAATTAAACAACATGCTTTTGAACAACCACTGAGTCAAGGGAGAAATCAAAGGTATTTTAAAACAAATGGAAATGCAAACACAATGTATCAAAACATAGTGAATGCAGCAAAAGAAGTTCCAAGATGGAAGTTTATAGGATAAATGCCTACATTAGATTAAAGAAAGATCTCAAATAAACAACCTAACTTTATACCTCAAGGAACTAAAAATTAAGAACAAACTAAGCCCAAAGTTAGAAGAAGGAAGGTAAGGTAATAGTTGTGTTAATTAATCATGCCACAATGTGTGTGTAATCAAATCATCATGTTGTACTCTTTATATATTTTATATATACTTTTTATGTTAATATACAACTAATGTATATTTTGTATATTATCTGTATAGTTGTACATATATGTACGTATTTTATATATTGTATAAAGACGATATAGTCTATATGAATAAAATTGCATCTACACAATTTTTATACATAAATACATATATTGTGTACATACATGTGTATATTGTGTATACAAAATATATTGTGTATATATGTATGTGTATCTTTATTTTTATAATCATCCTTTGACTTCAATTGATCTCCAGATATTATCTACAATTCTCTTCATAAAAGAAGTTAATGAAAGAGTTGTCTATCGCTATTGTTTTACTTCATGCATCAGTCAGGGTTCAACCCAGGGAAACAGAATCAGGTGTGTGTGTGTGTGTGTGTGTGTGTGTGACAGAGAACTTGTTTACTGGATTTTTTTTTAAGATTTTATTTATTTATTCATGAGAGACAGAGAGAGAGAGAGAGAGAGGCAGAGACACAGGCAGAGGGAGAAGCAGACTCCACGCGGGGAGCCCAAGAGGGTCTCCAGGATCACACCCTAGACTGAAGGTCGTGCTAAACCGCTGAGCCACCCGGGGCTGCCCCTGTTTACTGAATTAAAGTAGACTGCGGACTGAGCTGTCTCTACTTGGCAGCTGCCTCCTTGTCTGTACTGGAACTTGAACTCCATGGGCAGGCAGGCAGGAAGCAAAGATCATAAGCAGGCTGAATCCTACATGCATAAGCTAGAACCTCACAAAATCATATCAAAATCCATAAGAAAACCATGAGGTTTCCTGTTACCTCTGTTCTTGGGACACGAACCCTTGCAGAAACCAGACTCTTGTCACAAAGCTAAATACACACCAGTGGTTGGTAACTGGAGAAAGGTAGAACAGTTGTACGCCCAGTTGCTTCTTCAAACCAATTGGGAGGGTCAAAAGATCCATAATAAGTGTGTGAGCTACAAAATGGTTTCTGTTTCCCTTCTGCCTTTCAAGCCTCCCAAGAATCTCTCCTGTTGTTCACTCTAACATAAACATAGAGTAAAGAAAATTCTGGGAAATATAGTTCAGCCTGGCTAGGTTGACATATTACAAAGCTCTTGCAATTCCCAATCCACATTCTACACTCAACTAGACTATATCAATTAGTTTTCCCTACTAGCACTACTCTGAGATTGATTTCTGTTATTTTTTTAAGTCCTCTCAGCAGCTTTTTGTATGGTTTTTGATTTAAATAATTGATTAGAATTGAAATTTTGGAGAGGGTCTGGAGATTAGGTTTCTTTCTGATGCTAGTAAGTATTTCCTTGCATGGGAAGAGAAATGACTGCCTGAGAGAAATTTTCAGTCATCGGTGCCAGAGGTTATGCTTCTCAACCAAGATAAACCAGGAAGCTACATGGGTCTTTTTTACCTTCCCAGAAATATGTCAGAATGATGCATAAGCATATTCTAGAAATGTAAGACAATTAATATGTTTAAAACTTCCCTGTTGGAATTCAGATATTGTACAATCCTGAGAGCTGCCCCTAATTGACAGTGAGTTGTGATTGAAGCCATAGGGATATATCTTCCATAAAGTCAATATATAGACAAGTTCAGCCCGAAATTGCTATTTAGATATTGCTAGCAGTTGGCACGAAGCTTTTTTTTTTTTATCAAATTCACTTACATAAAATAGTTCAAAAATGAGCTAAGAAAAATATTACATAATGAAAAGAAGGGGGTAAATTGGATTTGTCCAAGTTGCTCTGTTCAAAGAAATAATAATTACTCCAAAACATTATCTTTTAAATGAAGAGCTAACAACTTCTGAACAAATATTTAACTAAGAGTGTATAAAACATCTCACTCATGTTTTTTTTTTTTTTTAAAGAAGTGTCTCTATACTCCATACACATGTATATAGTTTGAATTTTGGAAGCACACATTACTTTTGCATTTAAGAAATCACATTTTTAAGAAAAGTGTAGTTCAGAGGAAGAAAAGTAACAAAAATAAATAAAACTAAATTTTATAAATATATATACGCACACACAAATATACCCACAACAGGGGCAGCTGGGTGGCCCAGTGGTTTGGCGCTGCCTTCAGCCCAGGGCGCGATCCTGGAGACCCGGGATGCAGTCCCGCATCGGGCTCCCCGCGCGGAGCCTGCTTCTCCTTCTGCCTGTGTCTCTGCCTCTCTCTCTCTCTCTCTCTCTCATGAATAAATAAATAAATTATTTTTAAAAATACAGTATATATTTACTACTAATGTGGAAAAATTCTATAATGTATTTATAGATTGCAAAAATGTATAGCACTCTCATTTTTATATAAAATATGTATTTGATTGTATGCATATGTACAATAAAATTTTAGCAGAAGTATTTGGATATGCCACCAATAATATCTGATGAAATTAACTTGAAGCATAGACTAGGAGAACAAGTGACAAATTTCACATTATATACTTCATAATACAAACTTAACTGCTAAGAATAATTTCTAATTATAAATTAAAAATTAAATGAACAATCCAATGTCCGAATTTTTTTTTCAGATTTTATTTATTTATTCATGAAAGACAGAGAGAGGCCTAGACACAGGCAGAGGGAGAAGCCGGCCCAGCAGTGAGCCTGATGCCAGATTTCATCGTGGGACTTCAGGATCATGCCCTGAGCCAAAGGCAGACACTCAATCGCTGAGCCACCCAGACGTCCCCCAATGTCCTGATTTTTAAAAAGCCTTACTGTTCTTTGGGAAATAACATGATCTGTGTTTTCCAATTAGATCATATTTACACTAATGTACCTACTTATGTGATTCACTGGATAGTCTCAAATGAACCCAGGAAATACATTCATTTGGGACTTTGAGAGAAAATCACCCTTCATACAAGAATCAGATGGGACTAAATTGCAGAGTTTGGTTGATTTGTCTCCAGGTATGACATGTAGCCAACTTGAACTTTCAGTTATAAGTCCCATGTTCTGTAGCACTGAAAGAATGAAGATTCTGTAAGACATGACTTACTGGAGTTCACCCTAATGCTTGTCTACCACAGGAATGAAACCAACAATTCTCAAGTCAACATAAAGAGGATGGGGTATAAAAGAAGGTGTTTCAATTATATGTAGGAAATGGCATCCCTAACCCTACACAAACCTATAAAACTACTGGTGGGACTCACAGGAAAATTATCTTCCCTGCTACAATCTGAAAAGATCTAGGATATTTTCAAATGACATACAAAAAATAATACTGGAATTCCTGGAAATGTTTGGGAGGAAAAATCCAAAGCAAAAGTAGACTTAACTATATGTATATAATACAGAAAAAACTAGATTTGGAGGAATGGGCACTCACTTTCACCTTTTGCTTTATATATTTAAGTATTACATAATATTTGTAGTAAGCATATATTATTTTGTAATAAAAATGTTCACAGAGATCCCTGGGTGGCTCAGCGGTTTAGCACCTGCCTTTGGCTCAGGGTGTGATCCTGGAGTTCCAGGATTGAGTCCCACATCGGGCTCCCTGCATGGAGCCTGCTTCTCCCTCTACCTGTGTCTCGCCTCTGTGTGTGTGTGTATGTCTATCATGAATAAATAAATAAAATCTTTTAATTTTTTTTAAAAAATAAAAAATAAAAATGTTCACATTTCATGTTTATGATATATTGATATCTGTTAAATCATCTCTTACAGTCTTTAGCAGTTCCTTACTCTTCTGTATCTAATGCTTTCTCCCCATAAGTAAGTTTGTTTGGTTTAGTACTATGAAAGAGGATGTAGTAAACAGGTCAAAAAATGCACTACAATGATCATTTAATTGTATTCAAGCCAATTATAGCCCTTAAATATATAATGTCATTCAGTTGTTGGAGTAAAGATTCATTGCAAATTAACTTAATTTGTAAGAATTTCCACTAAATGATAAGAAAAGATTTATACATTATAATGATGGTAATATTTTCGGTCCTGTATTACTAATAACAATAATAGACATTGCTTATTAAATGACCTCTAAACCAAGCACAATATTAAGCACTTTACATAATCTATACAATCTTATCTTCAAAAAACTTAACAACATTTGCTCACAGTATTAAATAAAGTATCCTGCATTATTGGGCTAGACACAGTAGACCTCACCTCCAAACACAGGCCTCTCTTAACTCCAGTTCAATTCTGAAATTTTTTCATGACTTACATTAATATGCATGTGAAAATATGGAAACAACTTTATTTTTTAGGAACTCTCAAATATTGGTTGGATTTTGATTCTCTTAGATAAAACTTCTAGTATTGTGTGACAATAACCTCAGAAAACCAATATAATTAAAGGACAGGCTTCAAGATATTCACATTTGGTAGTATCTATTTCATTATTAATTTGGTGGTTTCATTGTGTATGTGATAAATCACCCAGTAAAAAAAGCAGTTTTAACTCAGAATGGACATGTTACCCACACTGTACTGTAATTATTTACTATCTTTTGGTGGCTCCTTCCTGAATAATTCTTTAAGAATCCATGTTTTACCAAGGAGTAATTACCGCTTTTGCATGCTTTACCTCTAGAGCTCTGTTCATTTTCTTATACGATGACATTACACAAATAATTACAACTGATCTAGACAGACAGAATTGGCATGAACCTTAGAAATCAGTTCATCTAAATCTTTCTCTTTTTTTGGAAGAAAGGGAGAAAGAGATTGATAAAATAATTTGGGAAATTCATGATATTAGAGAGAAAAAGATGGCTGGTATGCAATACACAGAGGCAATAGTTCTTTGTTGATGTGACTGGCTTTGAAATTGGAAAAATGTGAGTTCAAGTCGTAGGTCTAATGGTTGGCATTTGTGAAACCTTAAGCCGATAACCACTTCTGTGTGTATGCTTCCTCAGTTTCCTAGCTTGCTGAGTTGTAAAAGGTTCAGATCAGTGCTTTTTACATAGCAGGTACTCTGCAACTGGTACCTACAAGAATACATTATTGAATTAGTTACAGCTAATGAAAGAAATTATGCTAGATAATTTGCATCTGTCTCTTAGGTTCTCTCAGATATCACCATTCTTCTAGTTCCTATGACAGGATATCTTGTAGTAGGTTTAAATGTTTCCTTTGTTTGATTACATCTTATTTGCAACCGTTTCATCCATTCATTTCTAAAATACTTAATGAGGAATAACCATGTCCCCAGCATTTTTAAAAATTCTGTGGGTGTAGGTAAGGACAAAATGCTGGAATTTCATGTTAATTAACTCTTCCCTTCCTTTAAGAGGTAGAATTTTATAGAATAAAGCAACAGGTTCTGTTGTCCACTGGTTTCTAGCTGGGTTGGCCAATGAGTAGTATTAATATTTTATCATGGGCAGTAGAGGAATTAAGTGCAAATTTTTATTGTTAGCATCCTCCCTACTGAACAACAGCTTAGTTGCATTCAGGTAAATCCATCTCCTGTTATCCCTACAGGTTTACCCATCCTAACAATTCCCCACTTTGTTTTACCATTGTATATTGATTCTCATTAACCATGCCCACACTTTCCTCTGGTCTCTTATATAACCTATTTGAGTATGGCATTTGTTTTCTGCTTAGCCCTGAATATACATACTTCCAATCTAGAAGGTAAATTCTCTTTTAGGCCATGAGGCCATTCTTGATCAGGGAACTCTGGGAACCTAGGACCTAGTGGGTCAAAGAAACTAAAACTGTAACTGGGGATACTTAATGAATTGCCTCTCCACAATTACCTACATACACAGAGCTATGAACTCCTTAATGGGAAATACAGTAAATCGTACAGTGCTCTGTACTTCTAAAACTTACATGCCAAAATCAGTTGTGCTGGCCTGTGCATTTCACAGTTAATATATGATTCTCCCTTCTTCATAACCTTTCTTTCACCAAATCTGCAGTTCTATCAAAGATATCACTACTCTCCTAGTCACTCAAACAGGATATGTTATAGTAATTTTTAATCAATTTCTCTGTTTTATTGCAATCATTTATCCATTAATTTTTAAAGTGCTTAGTGAACAAGTCCTCTGTGCCAGGTAATTTTCTAGGTCCTTGGATAGAGATAAGGACAAAATAGGGGAGCTAAACCTTGGAAGAAGAATAAACAAGTAAATAAACACATGAACAAGATAGATGTAGATTGCTATACTACTAAGAAGGACAAAATAATGGTGTAGAAGACAGAGTTGTGATCACTGCCGTAAAGATTTTTTTTTAAGTTGATATGATAGAGAATAAAATGTTAGGGGTGATGAGGCTACTGTGAACTGGCAACTAAAAGATGATCCCAAGTCTGCCACATAACAAAGCTTAAAAAAAAAAAAGTTGCATTTCAGCCAGAAAGACAAGTGTGAAGTCCCAGAAATAGTAAAAAGCTTGGAATGTTCCAGAACATTTTAAAAAGCCAGTATGGATAGAGTATAATGAGTTATAGAATTACATGGAGCAGATAAGTCGAACTTTGCACTCCACAGTAAGGAATTAGAATTTTATTGTTAGGATAATAGCAAGTCATTGATATATTTACTCTGAAGAAATATGATTTAAATGAAGTTTTTAAAAACTTCTCTCTGGCTGTTTTGTGGAGATGAACAGTGAGGGAGCAAGACAAGAATCAGGAAAAACAGCAAAGAGGCCAGGTGGTATTCTCAGAGATGGAAAGCAGTAGAGAAATTAAGGATCTATTATGGAATTAATTATGCAGAATAAAGGAAAGGATGATATCTGGAATGACTCCTATAATTCACCTTCTAGAATCATGAGCTTGTTGGTGGTATTAACAGATGGGGAAGACTGAGTACTGCCTTGTTCTGTGCATGCTATTTCTGAAGTCTTTCTGATATACACCCACAACATAAGCCATTTCTCAACAATCCCCTTCATTCAAGTGAATTTAGCAATAGTTTCCCCAAACAGTCTTCTACAAAATATTCAGCAGATAGTTTATGGATTTATATTGCTGAAATAAAGTTCCAGAAACTCCCTTTCTCCCCTTCCTCAAAATACAAAAAATAAAAAACAAAAAACAGCGCAAAGAATCCCTCTTAGACAAGGACAGGACTCAGGACTCATAATCATGGTTTCTGAAACTTCTCTTCTAGCCTTATAATTTATTCATCTATTTCTCTTTTTCATGTACTATAACACATTAGAACTCAATGTTCTCCATAATTACCAGCATTTTCCTATATCTGTTCTTTTTCTCCTCTTAACTCTGAATAGAATGTATTCCCCATTGTCATGTGATCTAATACTTATTATCTGGAGTCCAATGCAATTTCTATTTTTTCTATCAAGGTCTCCTTTTTTGTAAATGAAAAAATCTCCCTCTCTTCTGAGAACCCATTATGCTTTATTTGTCCCTTTTCATACCCCTTAACTCTTGCTGCCTTATATTATCATTTGATATGACTATGGAATATTCTATATTATAATGTATGTTCATTATTAGAAAAAATCTGATTAAACTGTTCATACCCCATAGCATTTACCCATATTAGTCCCTCAAAAAATGTTAAATGACTAGATGAACAGAAGATTAGGAGATGTTTAATAAATCTAAATGTCTGTTAAATTGAAGGAAATTAACAGTGATGGGTCAAATTGATTCATGAGATACATTGAATGAGTCAATGAAATGTGACTCAGATGTTAGCCAATGTTACTCTGTTCTTCGAAATTTAAACAAAATTGGTTACATCCATCTATCTACTTCCCATGGGAAGTACAATAACTTTCTCAATATTTTCATGCATTTGTAAAGGCCTCTAGGTAATACAAATGTTTTTGATTTGGGGTTTTTGCTCAGTCTTTCTACAGCTGTCTTTCTTCTTCTGTTTCATAAGCTAAACTGTGTAAATTGATTCGATCTCCATGATTAAAATTAAACATGTCAATAAGCACAAGAACAAAACACTAAAAATGGGCAAATATGTGTCTAAAGCTTTATCCAGCTCTCATCTTCTTCCATGTTCCCATCTCTCAGCACCCCTTTGCCCAGAACCTGTACCCTGCACCCGAGTTTCCTACTTCCTCCATTCCCTACCCAAAGCAAACAAAATTCAGATTCCCTCATTTATTATGCTCTCCATCTCCAGCTCAGCCCCAGACCTCACGCATAGCTAATGTCTCTGATTAAGCAACATCCACAAGTTTCACTGACAGAGAAACTAGCAGTTTTAAATCTTTAGACTTTCTTTTTCTTTTACCAGTTTCTACATGGAAGTTAAGAACCAAGTGGTTTATTTTTTCTCTGGTATAAGTTACGTAAGAAAACACATATGCTAACACATGCTCACACTATCATTCTCTTATACACACGTACATGTGCATGCACGCATGCACATTTCAGAAACCACAAGTGGCTATTTGGGTTTTAAGTTTAACCATTTTTTTTTCCAAAAATATGGCCCTGCATACTGGTAACTCACCCATAATAAAACACCTTATAAATAATGTATATAAACCTACAAGAAGCAAAAGAAGTTTTGCTAGAAGCAAAATAAAGGAAACTTTTTATACATATAGTCATTCTTTGGTCATTTATTCTATCATGTTTTTTAAGTGCTTACTATAGAGTAGCCCTTATGCCTAACACTGAGATTAGAACAGTGGACCAGAGACTCACGATACTGTCCTGGTACCCGTAGTCTGACACAGAAGACAGAACAGGAACACAATATTACAAAGGTTCCTGGTGATAAAATAGTAGAATAACACTTAAGATCAATAATTAATTTATTCTGGAGAAAGTGTTATAGAATAATGAACTAGGGTCTAAGTGATTATCATTTTCTAAGTTTTACTTTACTTTCAAAAAAAATAATAACTGAGGTCCTTTTATGGTTCTGTTCTTTCAGTTATGAGAAAGTTGATTTTATTCTAATAAGGAAGTATTCCTTAAAATATATTTAGTTGTATTCTTTAAATGCAAATAAAATCAAAGGTGATTATTAATTACATAGGAACATAGGTGGCATATAGCTATCACAAAATAATTAATGTCATATGTGATGAAGTGGTTTGGAAATACTGATAAAAAACATTTTGAGATATATGGATGGATATAATTCAGAACTTCAGTTTTTCCAAAAGATGACAGTTATTTAAGTTTGAAACTCAAAATAACTTAATATCTTAAAAATATCCATATATGAGTGTATATACATGGATATATACAAATATATATTTACAACACATAAAAAGAACACAAAAATCAACATTTTTTAAAATTTAAATTCAATAAACAATTAATGTATTATTTGTTCTGAAACCTCTGAAGGTAGAGATCAGTGATTCGTCAGTCTTATATAATACCCAGTGTTCATTACATCATGTGTGTCCTCCTTAATGTCCATCACCCAGTCACCCCATCCTCCCACCCCTCCCCTCCAGAGAACCTTAGTTTGTTTTCTATGATTAAGAGTCTCTTCTGGTTTGTCTCCTTCTCTGATTTCATCTTGTTTTACATTTTCTTCTCTTCCTCTATGATCTTCTGTTTTGTTTTTTAAATTCCACATGAGTGTGATCATTTAATTGCCCTTCTCTGATTCATTTACTTTGCTTAACACAATATCCTCTAGTTCCATCCACGTCATTGCTAATGGCAAGATTTCATTTTTTTTCTGATGGCTAAGTAGTATTCCATTCTATATGTACACCACAGCTTCTTTGCCCATTCATCTGTCCATAGACGTCTGGATCTGTCCATAGTTTGGCTATTGTGGACATTGCTGCTTAAATATTGGGGTGCAGGTGTGCCTTTAGATTACTACATTTGTATCTTTGGGGTAAACACCCAACAATGCGACTGCTGGGTCATAGGGTAGCTCTATTTTTATTTTTTTTTTAAGATTTTATTTATTTATTCATTAGACACACACACACACACACACACACACACACACACACAGAGAGAGACACAGGCAGAGGGAGAAGCAGGCTCCATGCAGGGAGCCCAACGTGGGACTCCATCCCGGGTCTCCAGGATCATGCCTTGGGCTGAACGTGGCGCTAAACCGCTGAGCCACTGGGGCTGCCCTGGCTCTATTTTTAAATTATTGAGGAATCTCCATCCTAGTTTTCAGAGTGGCTGATCCAGCTTGTCTTCTCAGCAACAGTGTAAGAGGGTTGCCTTTTCTCTGCATCTTGGCCAACAGCTGTCATTTACCGACTTAATTTTGCCATTCTGACTGGTGTGAGGTGGTATCTCATTGTGCTTTGGATTTGTATTTCCCTGATGAAGAATGATGTTGAGCATTTTATCATGTGTCTTCTGGCCATCTGTATGTCTTCTTTGGAGAAACGTCTGTTCGTGTCTTCTGCTCATTTCTTGGATTATTTGTTCTTTGGGTGTTGAGCTTGATAAGGTCTGTATAGATTTTGGATACTAGTACTTTATCTGATATGTCATTTGCAAATGTCTTCTCCCACTCTGGCAGTTGTCTTTTGATTTTTGTCGACCATTTGGTTTGCTGTGCAGAAGCTTTTTATCTTGATGAAGTTTCAATAGTTCATTTTTCCTGTATTTCTCTTGCCTTTGTAGACATGCCTACTTAAAAGTTGCTGTGGCTGTGGTCACAAGGTTGCTGCCTGTGTTCTCTTCTAGGATTTTGATAGATTTCTGTCTCACATTTAGGTCTTTCATCCATTTTCAATCTATTTTTGTGTATGCTGTTAGGAAATGGTCCAGTTTCATTCTTCTGCATGTGGCTGTCCAATTTTCCCAACACCATTTGTGGAAGTGACTTTTTTCCATTGGATATTCTTTCCTGCTTTATCAAAAAAAAAAATTTTTTTATGGCATTGGGTTGTGATAGGAAGCAAGAAGCCATTAACGGCCTTTGAGGAAGGGGAGGTATGATAGCAGACTGGGCCAGCTGGACAAGTAGCTATAGCAGCCGGAAGAGTGAGAGAAGACAGGTGGAAGGAGGCTGCAGGGTCTTGCTCATGGAGACTGGGGCAGGGGAATTGAGGTGTAGGGGGAGTGAGGGGGTCCAGGATGTCTATGGTTGGGAGCCAGGGCCTGTTTGCCAGGCAGTTTGCAGATGGGCTTGACTTTTCAGGAGGCTTAGCCACTACCTTTTGTTTAAGGGCTGGTTCTGATGACATAAAGGGACTGGGGGCAAAGAGGGAACTGGACACACCCTCCAAGACCATAGAGTTGAGCATCCATTTCTGGGTTCTCTATTCTGTTCCATTGATCTATGTGTCTGTTTTGGTGCTAGTTCCATTCTGTCATAATGATTACAGCTTTGTAATAGAACTTGAAGTCCAGAATTATGATGCCACCAGTTCTGATTTTTTTTAACATACCTCTGACTATTCAGGGTCTTTTCTGGTTCCATACAAATTTTAGGATTATTTGTTCCAATTCTATGAAATAAGTAGATGGTATTTTGATAGGGATTGCAATGAATGTATAAATTGCTAGGCAACATAGATATTTTAACAATATTTGTTCTTCTAATCCATGAGCACGGAACATTTTTCCATCTCTTTGTGTCTTCCTCAATTTCTTTCATGAGTCTATAAATTTTCTGAGTACAGATCCTTTGCCTCTTTGTTGTTGTTTTTTTTTCCTTTGCCTCTTTGGTTAGGTCTAGTCCTAGATAGATATTGTGTGGTTTTGGGTGCAGTATTAAATGGGATGGATTTCTTAATTTCTCTTTCCTCTGTTTCATTGTTAATGTATAGAAATACAACTGATTTCTGTGCATTGATTTTATATCCTGGCACTTGGCTGAATTCCTGTATGAGTTCTAGGAATTCTGAGGTGGAGTCTTTATGCTTTTCTATATAGACAGTCACAGACTATCATGTCATCTACAAAATGTGAGAGTTTGAATTCTTCTCTTTTCGAAACAGATGCCTTTTATTTCTTTTTGTATTCTGATTGCTGAGGGTAAGACTTCCAGTACTATGTTGAATAGCAGTAGTAAGAGCGGATATCCCTGTTAAGTTCCTGACCCTAGGGGAAAAGGTCTCAGTTTTTCCCCATTAAGAATAATATTTGCTGTTGCCTTTTCATACATTATTTTCCCCTCTATGCCTATACTGTGGAGAATTTTAACCAAGAAAATATACTGTTTTTTGTCCAATTGAGAGAATCATATGGTCCTTGTCATGTCTTTTATTAATGTGATGTATCATGCTGATTGATTTACAGATGTTGAACCACTCTTGCAGCCCAGGAATAAATCCCACTTGGTATGGTGAATAGTCCTTTTAATGTACTGTAAGATCCTCTTGGCCAATATTTTAGCAAATATTCTGCATCCATGTTCTTCAGCAATATTTGTCTGTAACTGTCCCTTTTGGTGGGGTCTTTGGTTTAGGGATCAAGGTAATGCTGGCCTCATAGAAAAAGCTTGGAAGTTTTCCTTCCATTTCTGTTTTTTTGAAACAGCTTCAGAAGAATAGGCATTAATTCTTCTTTAAATGTTTGGTAGAATTCCCCTGGGAAGCCAACCAGCCCTGGGCACTTGTTTGTTGAGAGATTTTTGATTATTGCTTCAATTTCCTTGATGGTTATGGGTCTGTTCAAGTTTTCTACTTCTTTCTGTTTCAGTCGTGGTAGTTTATACATCTCTAGGCGTGTACCTGTTTCTTCTAGATTGCCTAATATGTTGGCATATAGTCTCTCATAATACCTTCTTATAATTGAAAAATATTTCTTTGGTGTTGGTTGTAATCTCTCCTCTTTCATTCATTATTTTGTTGATTTGGTCCTTTCTCTTTTCTTTTTAATAGTCTGGCCAAGAGTTTATTGATCTTATTAATTCTTTCTAAGAACCCTCTCTTAGTTTCCTTGATATGTTCTACTGTTCTTTCAGTTTCTACACTGATTCTTGCTCTAATCTTTATTATTTCTCTTCTCTTGTTTGCTTTAGGCTTTATTTGCTGTTCTTTCTCCAGCTCTTTTATATGTAAGGTTAGATTGTATATTTGAGACCTTTCATGTTTCTTTAGAAAGGCTTGTATTGCTATATACTTCCCTCTTAGGACTGCCTTTGCTGCATCCCAAAGGTTTTGAACAGTTGTGTTTTCATTTTCATTTGTTTACATGAGTTTTTTAATGCTTCTTTAATTTCCTGGTTTCTCCATTCATTCCTTGTAGGATGCTCTTTTGCCTGCACATATTTGAGTTCTTTCCAATTTTCCTCTTGTAATTGAGTTCCAGTTTCAAAGCATGTGGTCTGAAAATATGCATGGAATGATCCCAATCATTTGACCCCTTGAGATCAGATTTGTGATCCCATATGTGATCTGTTCTGGAGAATGTTACATGTGCACTCAAAAAGAATGTATAGTCTGCTTTAGGATGGAATATTCTGAATATATCTGTAAAGTCCACCTGGATCAGTGTGTCATTCAAAGCCCATTTTTACTTTTTGATCTTCTGCTTAGATGATCTGTCCATTGCAGTAAGGAGGTGTTAAAGTGCTTACTATTATTGTATTATTAAAAATGAATTTTTTAAATTTTGTTATTAATTGGCTTATATAATTGGCTGTTCTTATGTTGGAGGCAGAAATATTTACAATTGTTAGATCTTCCTATGGGATAGATTCTTTAATTATGAAATAATGACCTTCCTCATCTCTTATTACAGTCTTTGTTTTAAAATCTAATTTTTCTGATATAAGGGTTGCCACTTCAGATTTCTTTTGATGTCCATTAGCATGATAAATGGTTTTTCACCCCCTTACTTGCAATCGAGAGTTGTCTTTGGATTTAAAATGAGTCTCTTGCAGACAGTACATTGATGGGTCTTGCTTTTTATCCAATCTGACACCCTGCATCTTTTGATTGTGGCACTTAGCCCATTTACATTCAGAGTAACTATTGAAAGTTATGAATTTAGGGCCATTGTATTACCTGACACGTCACTGTTTCTGTATATTGTCTCTCTTCCTTTCTGGTCTATGTTTCTTTTGGGCTCCCTCTTCACTTAAAGGATCCCTTTTAATATTTCTTGTAGCGTTGGTTTGGTGTTCACAAATTATTTTAGTTTCTGTTTGTTCTGGAAGCTTTTTATCTATTTTGAATGCCATCTTAGCTCTATAAAGTATCCTTAGCTGTATATTTTTCTCATTTAGCACTCTGAAAATATCATGCCAGTTCTTTCTGGCCTGACAGTTCTCCATGGATAGGTCTATTGCCTGTGAAATGTTTCTATCCTTGTAGGTTTGTAACCTCTTGTCATGAGCTGCTTTCAGGATTTTCTTTTGTCTCTGAGATTTGCAAGTATCACAATTATACGTCAGGTTTTGACCTATTTTTATTGATTTTGAGGGGGGTTCTCTGTGCCTCCTGGACTTGTTTATTTCCTTCCCCAGATTAGGGAAGTTCCCTGTTATAATGTACACAAATATAGCTTCTGCTCCTCTCTCTCTCTTTCCTCTTATTCTGGGATCCCAGTTATTCTAATATTGTTTTGTTTTAGGCATCACTTATCTCTCAAATTCTCCTTTCATGATCCAGTAATTGTTTTTGTCTCTTTTTTTTCATTTTTTAAAAAAGGTTTTATTTATTTATTCATGAGAGACAGAGAGAGAGGCGCAGAGACACAGGCAGAGGGAGAAGCAGGCTCCATGCAGGGAGCCCGACATGGGACTCGATCCCGGATCTCCAGGATCAGGCCCTGGGCTGAAGGCAGCGCTAAACCACTGAGCTAACCGGGCTGCCCTGTCTCTTTTTTTCAGCTTCTTTATTTTCCATCATCTTTTCTTCCATATCACTAATTCTTTCTTCTGCCTCATTTATCTTAGAAGTTAGGGAATCAATTTTTCATTGCATCTCATTAATAGCCCTTTTGATTCTGACCTGATTAGATTTTAGTTCTTTTATTTATCTAGAAAGGGAATCTTTAGGGATGCCTGGGTGGCTCAGTGGTAGAGTACCTTCCTTCTGCTTAAGAGGTGACCCTGGAGTCCCAGGATTGAGTCCCACATCAAGCTCCCTGCATGGAGCCTGTTTCTCCCTCTGCCTATGTGTGTCTCTCATGGACAACAAATAAAATCTTTAAAAAAGTAAATCTCAGTCTTTTGTCACCTAACTTAAAAAAAAAAGGAGTCTCTAGTGTCTTCTATGAATTTTTCAAGCCCAGCTAGTATCTTTAAAATCATTATTCTGAACTCTAGTTCTGACATCTTACTTATGTCCATACTGATTATGTCCCTGCCAGTCAGTACTGCCTCTTTTGTTCACTTAAGGTGAGTTTTTGTCTTGTTATTCTGCCCAGAGAAGAATAGATGAATGAGAGAACAAAATACTAAAATGTCAACAACGACTCCAGAGAAATATACACTAAACAAATCAGAAGACACCCGAAACCGAGAGAGAGAGAAAGAGAGAGAGAAGGAGAGAGAGAGAATATAATCAGATAGGTGAACAGACTAGAGCAATACATTGGATCCTCTGTGTATTTTTTTGTTGTTGTTGTTGTTAGAAAACTGGATCTTAAAATTGTAATGAAAGAAAAACTTATATAACAGTGACAGTAAAAATAAGCACAATAAAGGTTAGAATGTTATTGTAAAAATGAAAATTAAAAGAAAAAAAAGAAGGAATATAAACAGCCAGGTGAACAGAACAGAGCAATATACACTGTTTCCTGAGTATATTTTGGTCAATTTGTTTTTTTTTTAATTTTATTTTATTTTAATTTATTTATGATAGTCACAGAGAGAGAGAAAGAGAGAGAGAGGCAGAGACACAGGCAGAGGGAGGAGAAGCAGGCTCCATGCACCGGGAGCGCGATGTGGGATTCGATCCCGGGTCTCCAGGATCCCGCCCTGGGCCAAAGGAAGGCGCCAAACTGCTGCGCCACCCAGGGATCCCATATTTTGGTCAATTTGTTAAAAGAAACTATATATCAATATTGTGAAGAAATAAAAACATATATATACAAAAATAAAATTAGATACATTGAAAGGACAGAATATAACTGTAAAGATGAAAATTTAAAAAAGACTTTAGCAAAACAGATAAACAAAAAAAAGACAAAAAAAGAAAATAGGGTCAAACAGGTGAAGAGAACCATACACTAGATTCTGGGAGTATTTTGGCATGTTAGAAGACATTGCATCCCAAAGTTGTAAACAAAGAAAAATGTATATATACACAAAAATAAAATTAAATACAGTGAAAGGATAGAATGTAACTGTAAAAATGAAAATTAAAAAAAAAGATTTAAGAAAAGAGTTGATAAAATAAGAAATTGTTTGAAAAAGGAGTAAACATTGGAGTAAACTTGGTCTTTGCTGGGTGTTCTTTCTGGTCCTCTAGGGTAGAGGCCTTTTGTGTTGATTCTCAAAAGCCTTTGCCCCCAGTGGAATTGCACAGTTTTCCAGGAGGCCAGGCTGAGTAATCTGCTCCAGATTGCTCTGGGTGGCTTTAGTTCCCTGAAGCCTTTCTGCATAGCTTTTGGGGGGGGGGGTGAGTGAAAATGGTGCCTCCCAATCTCCAGTCCCAGAGCTGAGAGCTTGGGACCCCACTCATCACTGTCCCCTCAAGGAAGAGCAGTCAATCACTCCTGTCCCAATGCCTGGGAACTCTGCCACATTCAGGAACCCTCAGTCTTCCTATGACCCTAAGGATCCTGAGGCCACACTGTCCTAGGATTCTGCCCTCCACCTTCGTCACCTGAGCACTTTTCAGGTAGAGACATCCCTCACCAGAGAAGACTTCTAAAAGTTCTGATTTTGCACTCTATCATCTTCTGGTAACCATCTGCTCTGTCATCTTCTGGTAACCAGCTTACAGAGGCTCCCTCCCTCCACGGTTTATCTTCCCATATATTGCCTCAGATTCACTTCTCTGTGCTTCCTATCTTGCTGAAAGTGGTCACTTTTCTATTTGTAGAGTTGCAGCTATTCTTTTCTTAGATCTCTGGTTGAGTTTGCAGGTGTTTAGAATGATTTAATAGCTATCTAGCTGAACTCTGGGACCAGATGAAACTAAGGTCCTCTACTCCTCTGCCATCTTAGACTCTTAAGCATTCTAA
Organism: Vulpes vulpes; assembly: GCF_048418805.1. Taxonomy (NCBI): domain Eukaryota; kingdom Metazoa; phylum Chordata; class Mammalia; order Carnivora; family Canidae; genus Vulpes; species Vulpes vulpes. The sequence goes on from NC_132781.1 coordinate 67,873,504, forward strand.
TGAAGTATATTTCAAGGTAATGAGATTTTGAGTTTTACTTTAAATCTTGGTTTATTAAAATTTATATCTTTATGTTTTATTTTTTTCTATTTCTATTTTTCTTGACTGATAAAAACAATAGAAGAAAAAACATAAGTATATATCTTAGCACAGAATAATATAACAATACCATAGACTGGGTAGCTTAAAAAAATATTTTCATATAGTTCTTGAGGCTAGGAAGTTCAAGGTCAAGATGCTGGATGATTTGGTTCTTGGTGAGAGTTCTTTCCTGGCTTGCAGACAGCTACCTTCTCCCTGGAGGGAGAGAGGGAGAGAAAGAGGTATAGGAGGCAGATCTAGTGTCTTCCTCTACTTGCAAGGACACTATCATCATCAGGGGACCCACACTCATGAACTCATCTAAACCTATTATCTCCAAAAGCCCCACCACCAAATACTGTCACAATTAGAGCTGGGACCTCAACAATAAATTTTGAGAAGATACAATCAGTCCAAACAGTATAACCATGTAACCATGTGTTCTAATGACATTATTTTGTTACAAATATTTCAGTTTCCTTATAGTTTTCTAGGAGTGTTTCCCAAAATATATTCTTCTCTGATTAACCTAAATGACTATATGATAATTCTTTATTGTGTGACAATGGCTGTAAATTGCTATTTTTTGTTTTGACATTTTGTCTTATTTTAGGTAAACTTTTTGGAAATTGAGTTTTTTCTGATGTGTTAAAATTATCATTGAATATTTCTATCTTAGTATGTTTGGCCTGCTATAACGAGATATCATACACTGGATAGTTTGTAAACAATAGAAACTCATTGTTCATAGCTCTGGAGACTAGGAAGTCCAAGATCAAGGTGTTGGCAGATTCGCTGTTGGGTGAAGGTCCTCCTCCTTGTTCATATAAGCTGCCTCTTCACTGTGCCCTCACTAAGCAGAAGGGGTGAGGGAGTTCTCTTGCCTGTCTTCTACTATAAGGGCACAAATTGCATTTACAAGGACTCCTCCCTCATCACCTAATCACCTCCCACAGGCCCCATCTTCAAATATCATCATATTAAGGATGAAGTTTCAGTATGAATTTTGTGAGGATACATTCAGTCTATCGCAATTGCTTAATATTCAAGGATGATGGTAAAAAAAAATTTGTTATGCATATTTTACACAATGCCTAACTCTAAAGAAAATGTAAGGTGCATTATACTGATGATTTATAATTCTGGCAAATGTAATGTAAAAGGTATATCTGTATTATATATGCTTAATGAATATTTATTGCATTTTAAATATCAGTAAATACTCTTTCTGCTCGCCACAGATCTACTGAATGTTTGCACTCAGTAAAAAATAAACAATCTTCTGACACATCTAAATGATTTTCCAATTCCTACATATGAAGTCAAGTACCTAATATAAAGGGAAAACTCTAAATGTTGATATTTCTGTGTGCACTGTTATATTTTATTTCAGTTTTACTTCAGGATTGTCTAACTCAATTTCTCCTCCTCCGAACAGCTTCCTCTTCCACATGACTCTCCGTCTCATTTTCTATGTACTCCCTTCTTTCCATTGCCATGACAAAGCTTTCTTTAAAAGCTCACATAAACAGACATTTTCTTTTCTCTTGAGTTCTAAACTTTCCTAGGCATATGTGTGATTTTGTTCCATTCTCTTTCTCCTCTTTTTTGCTAATTTTCACAGTCCAATTGCATACTCTTCTTTTTTTATCCCTCTGTTGTTCTTTCTTCTATTTATTTTGAGGCTCAGTAGTAGACACAAACTCATTTACACTTTTTTGTTGAATTTAACTTTAATCTTTATAAAATATTTATGCTTACTTCTGGAAACTATTTTATCAGATTAAAGTTTACTTTATCAGATATTAATATAGTGATGACTTATTTTCTTCACATATCTTCTTTTCATGACTTATTTTCCTGATGACTTATTTTCTTCACATATCTTCTTCCTAATGACTTATTTTCTTCATATATCTTCTTTTTATAATTTCAATAACAACATGTCTGTGCTTTTAAATTTAAAGTGAATATTCTGTAACAACATACAGCGGGGTCATGCTTTTGTATCCATTCTGAAATGTTCTACTTTTCAGTTGAAATAATTAGTCATTTAAAGTCAACTCTAGGGACACCTGGGTGGCTCAGCGGTTGAGCACCTGCCTTCCACCCAGTGCGTGATCCTGGAGCCCCGGCATCAAGTCCCACATCGGGCTCCCTGCATGGAGCCTGCTTCTCTCTCTGCCTGTGTCTCTGCCTCTCTCTGTGTGTGTCTCTCATGAATAAATAAATAAATAAAATCTTTTTAAAAAATAATAAATAAACTTAACTCTATAATCTTGCTAAAATTGTTTTCTATTTGTCACTGTTTTTTTTCTGCTTTCTTCTTATCATCCTGTCTTTTGTATTAATTACATATTTTCAATATTAAATTTTATTTCCTTTATTGGCTGTTCAACTATGCTTTGTACTTTGTGTTTTAGTGTTCTCCAGTGATTACATGTGTACACCTTATTTATCATTGTATACCTTGACTTGCTATTACGTCATTACACATATAGCCTGAGAACCTTTCAACAATATGTCCCAATATAGCTTTCTCGATCCTTGGTAGTAGTGTAAATTTATTTTTCCATGTCCTATACACCCCTCCATTCAATGTTATTATTTTTGCTCTAAATAATCAGTTTTATTTTGAATAAGTTAGGAAATGAGGGGTGAATTCTGTTACATTTCCCCATATATCTGCTCATGCAGTATTCACCATTCAAATAGATCCAAGTTCTCTTATAACATTTCCCATCAACATAATTAACTTACATGAATACTTCTTATAAGTCAGTTCTATTAGAGACACATCACAGAGCTTTCTTTCAACCTGAAAATATTTTATTTCGTATTCATTTTTAAATTCCAAGGCTTTAGCAATATGAACTCCAATCTGTTTCTCCCACCTAGCAAGAACACTACTTTGTAAGCCTCACTTCTTGTTCTATGGTTTCAAATAGGCCCTTATTCAAAAAGCCCGGATAAATGGAGAGCTCACCTCATATGTTTCCTTTCTTCAAGAACCAAAGTCCTATGCTGTCCGTTGATGTCCAATGCAAAAAAAATTGTACAGTTTTATAGTTGTTTATAGTAGCATATTTATTTTTAAATATTTTAATTATTTATTATTTTATTTATTATTTATTATATTATTTTTTATTATTTAGAGAGAGTGGGGGAGGGGTAGAGTAGGAGAGAGAATCTTAAGCAGATTCCATACTGAACATGGAACTCACGTGGAGCTTGATCCCACAACTATAAGATCAGGACCTGAGCCCAAATCAGGAGTCCACCACTTAACTGACTAAGCCACCCAGGCACCGCAGCATGTTATGTTTAATATCAACCAAGATCAGAACCAGAAATTTCAAGCTAATGCTTTGGGAACATCTGCAATAAATTTATACGTCCTTATTATGTATAAAAATAGACCAAATTTTGACCATGAACAGATTGTGCTCACTGAAATATGCATTTCTGCATTCAAAAGTCTCTTTTTGTATAAATTAAACCTTTATAAATTGTCAATTTGGTGGAATATGAAGAATTTTAAGAAACTCTCAAGCTTTATCTCTAATTTAAATGCATTTTGTTACTATTTAGTGATATGCTTTCTATTTTAACTTGTAGTAATTTTGTGCTAATAGGTAATGCAATATAAATGTCATACTGATCAACACTGTCACTGGCCTCCATATACTTATAATTATGTTTTTATATATTCTTATCGATTCTTTGAGGGCCTGAGGGAAAATTTAAATCAATTTTTTATAATATCTCTTACTATTTGGGTACAATCAAGGTTTTTTGCCATTAAATAATATTGATCTAAATCTTGTGGAGCAAATCTCTTTGTTTTGATTTCTGCACCCCCCCACCTCAATATTCATTTCAGGTAGATTCTATATCAAGATGAAGAACAAAGGATAAGGAAATTAACCTAGGGAAAATAAAAGTTATTGATAAACATGATACCAAAGTTAAGTTGTAAAGTTTATTCTAATACTGTTAGGCATTTGTATACCATTGTTTGAATTTTTTTTTTAAGATTTTGTTTATTTATTCAAGAGAGACACACAGAGAGAGGCAGAGACACAGACAGAGGGAGAAGCAGGCTCCTCACAGGGAGCCCGATGTGGGACTCAGTCCTGGATCGGGATTATGCCCTGAGCCAAAGGCAGATGCTCAACTGCTGAGCCACCCAGGTGTCCCTACCATTGTTTGATCTTAAAGCTGAACTAGCAATCTGAGCACATTTGCAAAAAGAAAAAAATATATTTATTTTGAAATAAAATTCCACATTCATTTTTGCTCCTTTTTCCAAATGATAATAAGTTGAATTTTTAATTACAGAATTTAGGAAACAAAGCAATTATAGGATTTTAATTGCTAGAAGAGGATTCATTGGCATATAGCTAGCACTGCATCACCTTCTTTATAAGATTTAAATCTAAAGTCTCTGTAACAAGCCTCGAAAGGGGAATTAATTGAGAGTGCTTCTAGGGAGAGTAAAATAATTTGTGGAGTGGCCATATACTTATATACTTATAGTAAGCACCATGAAGCTAAGCAATTATTTCCTCTTGATTTGTCTCCATGTACATCAGCACTGGTTTTCCAAGTAGATTATTTATTAATTCAGCTACCAGTATTGCACACTCATTTTATGACATCGTGCTAGGCACCAATAATACAAAGATGAATAAGATGTTGTCCTTGCCCCCAAAACTCAGTGCAGTAGGGAAGGCAGATAGATATATACATACATATGTGTGTACACACACACACACACACACACACACTCATTTATAATAGAATGCTACAGTTACAGAAATGGATAAACAGAGCACTGCTGAAGCACAGAGGAAACTCCACCCATATATTATGTTTTAACTTAATAACTCTTATTGAATGCTCACTATATGTCAAGCACTACACTAGAAATCATATTAAAGAAGATTGTTGAACTTGGGTCTTACAACTAAATTTTATATTCAGTTCTTAGCTGAAAAATCATATACAATAATTTCATCTTTCTGAAAGTTCTTTCTTCCATCTGTACTACAGGAATAATAATATCCATTTTTTAAAAAATAATTATTAAACTTTAACGAAACAAGCCTAATAATATCATCAGTGATACTCTCTACCCTATCTAAACCACCTCCACTCAGGTTTCAAATCCCCATACGAGTACAACTCACAAGTGGAAAGTTTCTTACATTCTTCAGGCTTTAACATCCCATGGCAGATGCTCCCAGATGCACCTCTGCCGTCACATGAGCCTTTAAAACCCCACTTTAGGCCACAGACTCCTCTCACTAGCAGCAAGCTACCTTCCATGGGCTCACTTAATGACTTTTGGACAGAAAATTTCAAGAAGAGAAAGGAAGGGAAGAAAAAGGGGCATGTGGGTGGCTCAGTGGTTGAGTATCTGCCTTTGGCTTAGGTCATGGTTCCAGGGTCCTAGGATCAAATCCCACATAAGGCTCCCCAAGAGAGTCCCTCTGCCTGTGTTTTTGCCTCTCTCTATGTGTCTCTCATGAGTAAATAAATAAAATCTTTTAAAAAAGAAAAGAGGGAAGGAAAGGAAAGGAAGCTGTGCACAGTCTGCAATATAACATAAAATATGAAACTTTTAAAAAGTAGTTGTACCAATTTCTACTCCAATCTACAGCTCAAGTAATTTGTCCATAAAATGTATTGTTCAAAATAATATACTTTTGAAAATGAAAGAGTGGCCCTTTAAAAAAACTATGCTGGGACAATTAACTTTAGCCAGGATTTTATTAGGTAATCCAAGATGTGTTGTCACCCAATGCATGATAATTTCTATTCCTATACATCTTCAGCCACACTTAATATTGTGATTAATTTAAATACTAATCCATTAAGTTAGTGCAATAGTAATACCTCATTGTGATCTTAGTTTGCATTTCCCTGCATGCTAATGCCACATATTAATATTTTTTGATCACTGAGCTATCTTCTTTGGGGAGAACATATACAAGTCTCATCTATTTTTATAGAGGGCTGTCTTTATCATTAGTTTTTAAGTATTATTTCAAGTTTCTGGATTATGAATCTTTCACATTTACTTTTTCAATCAACATAAATTTTATTCCACATAAACACATTCCAGATAAGTGGGAAATCCATTAACCCATTTGGGTGTCTCACTCAGAATTATTATACATTCCAAGACCAGGGTGCCAGATATTCATTCAAACATCATACTCGAGTGGAGAAAACATACTCAATAGCTCACCAATCCCCCACTGACATTGTTACTACTAGAACTACTATTCTTGTTACTACTACTATTCTTCATTCACACAAATATCATGTCCACTCTGCAGTCATTCCTTACCATTCCAACTCCATGCAAGGATTTCCCTTTCTATTCACATTCTCAGGCATGTTATCTAGAGCACAAAGCTTGGGTTAGGAGAATGGGTTTGGAAGAACTTTCCGAATTAATCATAAGCTCCTTAAAACATTTTCCCACCATGATCTTGAGTTTCTTGTTTGAACCTAGGTCACTACACTATGCTAGGACAAACCACATTTCACATAGGTGATCTGATTAAAGAAGCTGCATTGTCTATTTTTTCCACTGAGACCCAGTTGAGGACATCCTAGCTCAGCCCCAATAGTAACTCAAAAGAAACAAAAACTGGCAGCCGCCTCCCATTCACCTATGACCTTTCCAGGTGCTAGTTTCTGTATTTCTGGATCTGAGCACTTTTTGTCCCCAGCCCAGAACACTGGAGGGAGGATTTGCCTGTACTCACAGGAGACAGTAAAATACCAGTGAACTAACACCATTTCTTTCTCCCTAAGACAACCGTCATTCAATGACCCCCAAGAAACTAGTCCGTAAATAAATAGCACAGAACCCTCACTGCTTCAGAGAGAAAATTCTGAGTCAGGAGTTACACTGAATTGAAATGAAGTTTCTTATTGTGGTAACTGACTTCCTAACATCCACATTAAGTCCTTCTCTTCCCTGTGTCACTTCCTCACTCTCCTGCTGGGTGACCTGGACGTCCTCTCGCTGCAGATTACTAAGGCTGAAATCTGCCTCAGCATTAGCTTCTAGAGGACCCCAAATTAGGAATTCTAACTTCGTCCTCCAGATAAATGTAATCTGCTTAGTCTTCAGTTATCAATTTTGAGAAGAAAGATTCTCGGGGAGTGATACCTTGACAGAACCAGAAAAGGTTTTGTTATACCATAATCTAAATGCAATGATTGCCCATGTCTCTACATCTGCCTCAACAGGGGAATTTCGTAGTAAATTTTCACAAGACAAACAAAGCTCAGCTGTTGAATTCAATAAAAGACAACATAACACCCCCGATTTCTGTTCCTTTTCTCAGGTTTGTCCTTTAGGCCAGGTCATTCTTATGGAGAATTGACATTCAAATACACACTGGCACATTTGTTAAAATATTTAAATACTTCTATGCTGATTGCCAAACACCCATCTTCTGAGCTCCCCAGCTTTTCACTCCTCACTGCCTGGGCTACTTGGATACCTTCCGTGGGATTCCAAAATGCCCCATGATCAAGGAAGAAAGGAGTAAATGCCAGGCCAGAAGGACTTCTAGGATCTGTCTCTAGGATGCAGGCCTAGTTTTATAGCATAGATATCCTCTGACTGGTCAGTGCCAGTGTGCTTGGGTAGGCAGCTGGTTAAACATCTTGGCTGTCAATACAACTCTTTTTTTTTTTTTAAATATAAGACTTACATGAGCTAATTATTTTCTTTTTTTTTTTTAATTTTTATTTATTTATGATAGTCACACACACAGAGAGAGAGAGAGAGGCAGAGACACACAGGCAGAGGGAGAAGCAGGCTCCATGCACCGGGAGCCCGACGTGGGATTCGATCCCGGGTCTCCAGGATCGCGCCCTGGGCCAAAGGCAGGCGCCAAACCGCTGCACCACCCAGGGATCCCTGTCAATACAACTCTTAGCCTGCATTTGCTTAGCTAATACTCCTTTACCCTTCACCAGGACCTTACCTGTCCTCACAGAACCCCTCCATGACCAGTTTTCTAAAACGACAAAATTAACATACCTGGTGATAAGCTCCACAATCACAAAATGAGCTAGTCTAAAAAAAATCGGTGACTATCAGGCTTACCAAAATTAAACTTTTTCTTTTTTTTAAATGCAGCCCTACGCTGCCTTTTTAATATGCTAATTAGGTTGTGTGTATTCAAGTATGGATTTCAGCAGGCAGTGTTTCTGCAGCCTATTTAACTAGTGGTAGACATGTATTAATGTTCTACGTGCTTAACATTAGAAGGGCACTAGTATTTTGATGTAAAAAGCACAAGGTACACAGCAGCAGATACATCACAGTCTCCGGAGACACAAGTATTTTGGGTGGGAGGGGAGGAGATGAAGAAGTAGAAGGAAAAAAATTGAAATCAATTCAATCAAGCAACGGTAACAATATAATATAGAGGTTTATAAGCCAAAATGTGTTTTTTGACAAGTTTTTTTCAGAAACATAAAGAAGCAAAATTATGTAATCTGAACTGTCTATATGCACATTTCTCCAAAATAGGCTTATTGAATTTAAATTAGATGCTTCCTAAATAGGCATCATTTCAGAATGACAAGCCAGTCCCAAACAACTGGAGAGAAACAACTCTAAAGAAAGTTCCCCCAAGTTCTTCGGAATATTCCGTCCAAAGCATATGGGGGTGATGCCAGGCAGCCGGAATCTCTCCACATCCGCCGACAGCCTCACGGGGAAGAGCCCGGCTTCCCCTCCTGGACGTGCTGGCGGCCCTGGTGGGCAAGGTCGCAGGGTCGCAGGGTCGCAGGGTCTCCGGGACCTGAGCAAGTTGTGGCTGCAGGCCAGGGCCCCTCCCTACAGCCTCTGCGCTCACCGCAGCCCTGAAATCCATGTGCCGGGGCAGGCCAGCAAGTAGCAGAGACAAAGGCCCTGGGGCCTCCTTAGGCTGCTGGCCGGGAGCATCTGGGCCTCGGAGCGGGTGTGATGGGGCTCCTGGGGACGGCAGAGAGCAGGGCCCCGTAGGAGGAGGGAGGGGGCACCCCCATCTCGGCCTGGGCAGAAGTATGGGCCAACTACTGCCCTGGGTTGGCTCCTCCTCTCTGAAACTGGTGAGCTCCCCCGCGCACCTGCCCGGACACGGGACCGGCCTCAGCGCCAGAGCCCCGGCCGCCCCCAACCCCCTGCGCCCCCCCCCCCCCCCGAGCCCTTCCCCACCCCGAGCGGTGCTCCTCGGAGGAACTGAAAACCCGAGGCCTGGAGAGCAGGGCGCGCCTGTGGGGCCCCCGGGACGCAGGGAGCCGCAGGGGTCGGGCTGCCCAGGGCGGGCGCAGGTGCAGCCCCGGGACCGCTGGGTCCCGTGCCCTGGGTGCGCGCCTGCGGGGTGGCTCGGGGCCTGGAGGGGGGTGGGCTTGGGGCCTGGGGGGGCTCGGGCCTGGAGAGGGGGTGCTCGGGGCCTGGAGAGGGGGGGCTCGGGGCCTGGAGAGGGGGAGCTCGGGGCCTGGAGAGGGGGGGCTCGGGGCCTGGAGGGGGGGCTCGGGGCCTGAAGAGGGGGGGCTCGGGCCTTGGAGGGGGGGCTCAGAGCCTGAAGAGGGGGAGCTCGGGGCCCCGGGGGGCTCGGGGCCTGGAGAGGGGGAGCTCGGGGCCTGGGGCGGGGCTCGGGGCCTGGGGGGGCTCGGGCCTGGAGAAGGGGGGGCTCGGGGCCTGGAGAGGGCGAGCTCGGGGTCTGGGGGGGCTCGGGGCCTGGGGGGGCTCGGGCCTAGAGGGGGGGGCTCGGGGCCTGAGCGCCCACCGACGCTACCCCTGAGCACCTGGGAATCCCCGCGCACACGTGTCCGAGATTCACCCCGACCACCCCCCCACCAAAACCCGAGTCAGAGTTGGGTGCAGCCCCCACGGCCGGAGCCCGAGCACAGGAGCCCACAGCCCTCCCGCACCGGGGCGCTGCACCCGCGCGGCCGGGGGGCCCAGAGTGACCTGCGCGGCCGCCGGGCCCCGCCCGCTAAGGCACCTGCGGGAAGCGCGACCTCCACCCTCGGCCGCAGGGACCCGGCGACAGTGTCAGGCTCCCCGCAGGCTGCTCCGCGGGCGCGCTCCCTGGAGCCTCAGCCCTGCCATCACCCCCAGGAGGAGGGCGCGGGGGACCCAGACGTCCCAGGCACCCCGGGGACCCCCGCCGCATCACAGGGTTCCCCAGTGGGACGCCCCTCTTGGATCTGTAATGCCAAAACGTTAGGTGTGAATTAATGGTGTCAACATAAGATGGTTCTAGGTGTAAGGCACATGCAGCTCTTGCTATGCCATTTGAATGTGAAAACTGAAAAGTGATTTCTAGACTGCTGCCAGCCTTAGTGTAATATAATCCACGATTATCCTTCAGCTGTCACTCATTATGGGATTTTAATTTAATTTTAATATTATGTTTTATGGACTTTTATTGTTCTCTGCTTACTTAGTGAATCCAGCAATTATTTATAATAAGAAGACTGTAGGTTTAAAACATAACTTGTTGAGTAACATTTGAGTTAATGAATGCTCCGAGGTTTGCTGTATGTTATTCTTGGAGCTGGGATAGAGGATCTGGATTACAGAGGAATTCACAATACTTCAGAAATAATGTTAAAGTTAGTGAGGCATGCTCAGATTATGATTAACTTGCCAACACCTGGCTGAAATGATGTACAACACAAGTTCATAAAAGGGTGAGGAAGAATAAATTATGATTTTTTGGGCATTTTTCCTTTTGAACAAAATGAAATTTTAATCTAATGAGTGCCCGGAATAGACTTTAGAAAATGGTGTACTTCATATCTCTAACCTATATACATCTTACGTTGGTGTGTGTGTGTGTGTGTGTGTGTGTGTATGCACTTGCATGCCTGCAAACATATTAAAAGCTGGACCTGGGTGAGTGAGGCAGAATAGAACAGAATTGTAAATATCCCTTTTCCCTATACATGATGAAATAAACAAAAAATATTAAAATAAAATTGCCATATATATATATATAATGTTGGTATAATATATAAGTAAGGTATAATATAGGAATGTAATGTTGGTATATGTTTAATACCAACACTAAATAAATAAGAGGAAAATAAAGGAACTGTCAAGGGGGAAGAAATGCAGCTATTAAACAAAAGACTCTTGGTCAGGTCTACTTGGTCAGGACCTCCTCTAGCCAAACAGCACTGAGATAAGCAGGTGAATGGAGTTAATCTTAAGACTCCTTACCAGTGCCTTCCCATCTCAAAGTTGATTGGGATGGAGATGGGTGAGTTGTGAGTAGACTGCTGCGGAAAAAATGTGGGGCAAAAACACTGAGCCTAGAAAGTGCTGCATACCAATGGTACCAGGGAGTGAAATGGCTACGGAGCATGTCACTTGACAATCATGTGAAAGACTCTGGAAAGTGAGCAGAATCTCATGAGACTAAAACCTGATGGAATGGAATAAGCCATGGTGATATATATCTGATAGCCTCTAGAAAGAAATAGCACAGAAAGGCTGGCAGGGCTATAGCATTGTCTAACCTCAGGAATTAGGCCGTTCTCTAGAATAAAATTGGTATGCCCCCTGGAATTTTCAAAAGCTTTACTTAACCCAAACCAAATTTCTGCAGCCTGTGTATTTTCAAGACATATGGTTTAAAGAAAATTGATTAGAAAACAACACTCGACTCTAATATTATCATGCTAAAAAAGATGAATTGCTTTCACTTGACGATTCATAAATGTCTTTTTTTTCATAAATGTCTTTTAAGGTATGATCTTATCTTAAAATGTATCTATCAGTCTGTTCTCCATCCATTCATCTATCCATGAATGTATGTATATGTAACCATCCTTCTCCGTATAGAAGCATACAGAAATGTCTATAATGATGTTCACCGAATGGTGACAATAGCTTTACCCCAGAGATATATTGGAGTTATCAGTTGCTTTTTTTTTGAGGCTCTTTTGCAATTATAGGATTTAATCATTACTATAAGAAGTAAAACAAATAAATAGAAAGCTGCATCTTTCTCAGCACTATTGAGAGAGTTCTTACAAATAATTTTTTTAAAATTGCATTTCTAAATAAATAAATAAATAAATAAATAAATAAAAATTGCATTTCCAATTTTTTTTTAAAAGAGCAAGGAAAACTAGAATATTTCTTTCTATATCAGCTTTATTGAAATATAATTTAATATTTCTAGCAGTAAACATAGTAGCAACATAAAAATGTAAGAGTTTAAAGAGGGGATAAATAAAGAAATATACTTGGCTAAACTACTTTTAATATCTATAATTTTTGTTATTCGTTGTCTTCTCTCTTTTTTTTTTTAATTTGAATTTTCTCCTGTTCTTAGTCAAGCTTTGTTTCTGATACAAGTGCAGAAATGAAGGATTTGTGTTGAGATGGTTATGTTTGTTGTTCTCCTGCTGGTTTGTAAGATCCTGTATGTGCATATATGTGTGAATGAGTGAGTCTGTGAGCATGTGCACATGTTGTATGCAGAGAGGGAAGGGACAGAGAAGACAAAACAAATAAAAATATCGACTCAAGGGGTTTTGAAAACAATGGAGATTTACATTTATAAAACATTTATAAATCATTATCTTACAATATAATTATAGATCACAAGAAGGAAACTACCTACAACTCATGAATTAACGCTTGATTTAATTAGTTTTTAATTTTTTTTAGTTTTTAAAATTATTTTTATCTGTCATTTTGCATGTTCATCCATAGACCTCACAGCTGACAATAATGCTAATGTTATTCAATTTTATAAGATCTTGTTACTCCTATCATTTTGCTTTGACAAAATATTTGCAGCATCATTTCCAAATTTCTTTTGTCTTTGAAACTCGGCTCTAAATCAAAGTAAAGTTGGATTTTACTAATATTCCGTATCAGCCAATATTTCCATTTCAATGCATATGGCTCTGCAAAATGCCTGCAACCCATCCAGAAAACAAATACCCAGAATCTTTAGTTCTTTCAGAAATAACCTTTACATACCTGACTTCAGTGTACTATGTCAACCCATATCATCGAAGTTAAATCATTAAATTCTAAACCAAGGTGTAAATTGTAGTGATGTGTTATCATCATGTACTGGGAGAAATCACTATTTATATTTATAACCTTTGGAAAACAATTTTCTTAAAATTTGCAAATTGCCCATCAAAGGACATTAATAAATGATATAGAGTTGAAATAACACTGAATAAACTTGTTTTTTTATACTTTTAATTTCTAAAAAACAAAAACAAAAACAAAAAAACAGAATGATCCAAAGTGTTGCTGAACATTTCAACTGTGCAACATCTATTTAACTATTTATTATTATGTGGGCTGACTTTATACCTTCATATATTCCATTAAGTGTGCATATCAAGATATTAACCCATGCTGCTTTGGTAAATCCAAATTCTATGCCTTCTGAAGAAAAAGCTGTGACATTTCCTGGGGTCTTAAATGCTGGTTGTAGTATTTTTTTCAAATCTGTAGTGAGAAACAATGCAATTAATTGTTAGTTGTCACTTTTGAGGAACTCAACCATCAAGAAACTTCCAATAAGCAGTAAAAATTTCCAAAAATGGTTTTGTTTTTACAAAATCATCTTTGGATGATTTGCATTTCCTCAAATAATGTACTGTAAGTCATCAGGCTGCTGAAATATTGTCAGTGCTACAGAATGTAATTATATCAACAAATAGAACTTTAGTTCTAGAAGGAAAACAAAGCTCATCTCCAGTCACATTTTAGGTGTGAATTTAGGTCAAATGATTTTGTAAAATTATACAGTTAGTGATAGAACTTAGAAGAACTCTAGGTTTATCACATTTTTCACACTGCTTCTCTAAGTTTTTTCAAATCTTGAAATCCTAACAATAACATAAATTAAACTTCTAGACCTCCACTTTCTTTCAAAGCTTCAGACTACATATGGATCAGTGAAGTATGCATGTGCACACACACACACACACACACAAACAGCAGAACAAGGAACTTTAAGCTAATTGTATTATTTTGTTTTTAAGAAATAATTCTGGTTTCACACTGAAGAACAGTCTAATGAGTAAAACAGACCATATAAAATGTACAATACATTGCTTACAAATATAAAAAGTACATCATTTAAGGTTTTGATTTATAACCCATATGAATGAATCACATATATTGATATATACTTCCAAATGTACTTCCAAAATGCTGCTACTAAATAATAATTAAGAATAGAAGGCGCATACAGACATTAGGTTAATATTGGAAATAAATGTTGTTCTAGATTTGAAAAAAAAAAAGAAGACAAAGCACATAAAATATGTTCTATTAGGAAAAAAAATTCTTATTCATTTTGGAAAATGGCATTAGGCAACTTCATTTTGCATTCCTTGCCAATTGTTCTATGTTAGTACTCCACTGTTGATACAATTGTGAAGGGATCTATACGCATCAATTATTTTGCATTATGTTTGTAGATAGTTTATATATACTTGTATTATGCATTCTTCATAAATTAAGAAACCTATTCTGAAAACAGTATTGCTGGACAACTCATGCTATTAGCTGATTTTGCTTTATTGTTAGTGAAGCCTAAGTGCTTTGCTATACTTTATTATTACCTCTTAACCTCCATTCTAGATAGTGAGGCAAAACAAAATTTATATTAAAATATGGATTTGATAGCAGCAATTACAATTTCAGGGACTTTCTGAAAGAATTGTAATTTCTTCCCATAAAATTGAGATTATTTTATTATTGTCATTTAATAAGAAATACTTCTTGGGGGCACCTGGATGGTTGAGTATCTTGCCTTCCACTCAGGATGTGATCCAGGGGTCCTGGGATCAAGTCCTCCATCAGGATCCCTGCAGGGAACCTGCTTCTCCCTCTGCGTGTGTCTCTGACTCTCTCTCTCTGTCTCTCATTAATAAATAAATAAAATCTTTAAAAAATATATTTAAAAAAATAGAAATACTTCTTTGATATTACATTAAAATATATTTCATATTTAATGATTGTGACAAACTGGGCTTTTCAAACTAATGTATAGCACCTTCCAGAAAAGAGCAATGTGTAAGGGAATAATTCATTTATATTCAGAATAAATATAATGTTCCTTTTTCAAGTGTCTGTTTAGTCAGTGGTGATGTTTAATCACTTTTGTATTAAAAGTACATTGATATTGCAACTGTTTAGAAACATTTTCATGCTTTATATGATAAAACTTGTAATAAAAAAAAAGTGTTTCACTCATCAAAGCTTTTTAGGTTATGCCTCCAAATAACCAGAAGTAAGCACTCCTTCTCCCCTGTCATAAGAATTTTTCTGATGGATATATTTGAGAAGCGCTATATTATAATAATACAATAGTCCTAGTAGTTTTAGGATTTATAGTAAAATCTTTTCCAGTATTGAACATCAGAAAAACCTTTCGTAGTTCAGGAATATCAGTAGACATTGGCAGAGCTTTCAAGGAAAATGGCAACATTTCTCCTAATTTGTACATATGTGTGAGAACAGACAGGGTATAAAATTAGGATAAAACTACATCTGTGGCATAAACTGGGAAAACCTGTTAGACATACCATACTAACAAAAGTATGGAAAAAATATTAAAGTGAGATATTTTACTCCTTGTGAACTAGAACATAAATAAAAGTAAAGCGTGAAAAGCACTGATACCCAATAACTGGGGGGGGGGGGCTTGTGGCTGAGAATATACAGTTACACTTGAGTGAGGCTGCCCTGTGGCTGGAAAATCTTGCCAGGAAGTGGCACAGATGTCACTGGGCCATGAAACCTGTGTGAATGGCTGTGCCAGACAAAAGAAAGATATTCGTTCTGCAAAGAAGTGAAACTTTTTATTGTGACTACATGAAATCTGCCATCCTCAATGCTCTGTTTTAGCCAGTCTGGAATAGAATCTATGGCTCATCTCAGATGCCAAGCACAAGGTTGGGATAAGTGCTGAGGACACATGGTAGCTCAAGGGAAGCATTCCATGACTGCCTGGCAAAGTTTAACATCAGAACAATGGTGGGAAATGACATTAAGTCTTTCATGTTATTTTATAACTTTACATAAATTAGTGGATTTACAAACATTATTTCAATTACTATTTTTGTCCTTTTTAAATTTTTTTTTCTTTTGATTTTTGCCTCATTGCCATACTTTATAGGGTACTTTGTTTTTCTTTGTAAAGTCTTTTAGAATTTTGTCTTTCTGTGTAATGATTTATGTCTACTAACTTGTATTGAGCTGCTGATTTCTTAATTAATATTTATTTTACTTGGCACTCAGGAGGGTGAGATCATTTAAGAATTTAAATCTATTTTGGAAAAACTGTCAGCAGTTATCAATTTGAATCTTGCTTCTCCATTCCCCCATTCTTTTTTTTTTTAAGATTTATTTATTTATTTATTTATTTATTTATTTATTTATTCATGAGAGACACAGAGAGAGAGAGAGGCAGAGACACAGGCAGAGGGAGAAGCAGGCTCCATGCAGGGAGTCCAATGTGGGACTTGATCCCGGGACTCCAGAATCACACCCTGAGCCAAAGGCAGGTGCTCCACCACTGAGCCACCCAGACATCCCTCCCCCATTCTTTTTATTTATTTATTTTTTTCTGAAAACCTTTTTCCATTTTTCTGAGCTTCCCATTCCATCCTTCATGCCTCTTAACTGCCGTTTCACATTCCTTTTTGTCTGTCTGTGCTGGACTGCTAGTTTCCCCTGCTCCATCTTCCACTACTGCAATCTTCTTCTCCACATGGACTTAGAAGGATGTAAAAGAACTGATGAGAATTTTTATTTCAATAGCAAATTATTTCTATTTCAACCATGTTTAGCAAAGATATTGTTAAAGATGTATACATTGCCCTTGAGAATAAGGTTCTGTCTCTTAATTCTCCTCCAATTCCCATACATATATAATACACTGAAATAACTACATGCTCATGATGGAGAAGTTGCATGCACATACACATACACTTAGTGTGAGTAATCTGAACATACAAACTACTTTACGCAGATAAGTTACATTCACATAACAATTCTAGAATTCAGATCTTCTTATCTTTAAAGGTGAGAAATTATTATTATGGATATAGGGTTGCCTCTTCTCTGTCCTAATGATTAGGCTGTGTAAAAGAATAGCCGTTTTGTTGTTTTTGTTTTTGAGAGAGAGAAAAAGAGAGAGAGCATAGGGAGGGGCGGGAGAGAGAGAGAGAGAGAGAGAGAGAGAGAGAGTCTCTCAAGCAGACTCAGAGCCTAGGGACAGAGGACTCAATTTCATGACCCTGAGATCATGATCTGAGCCAGAATCAAGAGTCAAAAGCTTACCAGACTGAGCCACCCAGGTGTCCCAAGAGCAGCAGATTCTTCAAGAAATTAATTATTTTTGACATTTATCCGTCAACAATGTATGGTTTGATTTTCTTTCTCTCTCTCCTTTCATCCTCTCTACTTTCCTTTTTGTGTGCCATCTTGTACAAAATAAAGGAAAAAACAGAATTGACATAAGGCAGAAAAAGTAGAATGTGTGTGTGTGTGTCTGTGTATGCCTATGTATGTATTTATTTAGAAAAAATATAATTTCTATATCATTAGATGTTGACGTGAGTACAAGAAGTACACAGGTTTTATTAGGTTAGGCCACCAAGTTTGATACAATGGATTGATATTATTTGTTTTCATTAATTTTTAATGATATTAAGTTTTATAATATCATTAATTTTTATATCATTAATTAATTTTAATGATATTACTTGTTTTCATTAATTTTTAATAAGATTGGACCTTTTAAAAACTAAAGAGTTAAAATTTAAACATCTGCAGTCCTTGAAAAATTGGAATTCTTGAAAACTGGCAATCTTGGGTCCATGATTCTATTAAGCAAAAATGTGAGTATATCAAAAAGTATCACAGTTAGATGAGTGTCATTATTTTTAGTTCTTATCACAGTGTCTGCTTCATTTATTCACATTACTTATCTATCACCTGTGGCATTCAAGTCTGTAAATCCTCACAGGAATTCTTTGGAGTGAGTTCCAGGCTCTATCTTCTCCTCTCTGTAAGCTTTCTCCCTAGATTGTTCCATCTATTCCCATGATTTTTCATTTCTACCCAAATTAAAACAACCATCCTCAGCCACCTGATGTGATAGTTAAAATACACTAATTTATCACACAATACCCAAAGCTCAGTGGCTTGACACAGCAAAGGTTTATTTCTTGCTAATGCAAAATAGGCTCTCAATACAGGTAACTCTGTCAGACAACTGATCCATGCCACAAATTACTGATTCAGTATGTTTCTGTTTTGTGGCTCCATCATCTTACATTTTCAGGCAGTTGATTTTTATGTATCAACTTGACTATGTTAAGGGATGCCCAGATAGCTTCTAAAACATTTCTGAGTGTGTCTATGGGGGTGCTTCTAAAAGACAGTAACATTTGAATTGGTAAACTGGGTAAGGAAGACATCCTTTACCTAGGCAGGTGGGCATTATCTAATCCTTTGAGGAAGGGCCTGACTGGAACAAGTGTAAATTTGCTCTCTCTACTTGAGTTAGGGCACCCATCTTCTCCTGCTCTTGACTATTAGAGTTCCTGGTTTTTAGTCCTTCTATACTCAGACAGGAACTTACCTCGTTGGCTCCCTGGTTCTCACATCTTCAGGTTTTAACTAGAACTACAACTGCAACTTCTCTGGTTCTCCAGTTTGCAGATGGTAGATTATGGGATTTCTCATTCTCCACAATTATGTGAGCCAATTCCTCATAATAAATATCTTTCTATAAGGATACCCTTTATCTTTTTGGAGAACCCTGATTAATACAGTAAGCTTCCTCAATTACCTACAATTTTTGTTTTAAAAAAGGAAAGATTGCTATAGGATTTCAAACCAGAAATTAAATCTAACTGCAGTGGAAGGGACCTATGCACCGCCACATTGACCAAAAACAGTCAACCGCAAGAGTCTGAGAATTAGTTTTTTGTGTATGGGCACAGGAGAGGGAAAACAGATATTGGTGGGAAAAAAATGAAGCTGCACATCTAGAAAACTGCAGCACATTCCTCCTGTACCCCTTTAGACTCCCTACTCCCATCTACAGTCTATTCTCTTCACAAGAACCCTGATGATACTTGAAAAACAAAGTTTTATTTTTTAATCACCAGCTTAAAAATTCTTCAGTGGTTTCTCATTACTCTTTGGATAAATTTCAGTGCTTTAGAAATGAATTATAAACCCTGCATTATTGGTTTCATTTTATAATACTCTTCCCACTGAATACTATTTCCCAGCTACTCTGGACCTGCTTTAGATTCTGAAACATTGCAGGATCATTTCTACCTGAGAGCTGTGGTGGTTTTTCATCGGTGTATTTTTGAGCTAATACTATCCTTTCTCGAATTTAAATTTTGGGCTGTTAACATACAGTGCAATATTGGTTTCTGGAGTAGAATTCAGTGATTCATCACTTACATACAACACCAAGTGCTCATCACAACAAGTGCCCTCTTTAATATCCTTCATCCATCCTGCCCATCCCCCATCTACAACCCTCCATCAACCCTGTTTATTTTCTATCATTAAGAGTCTCTTAGGACTTGTTACCCTCTCTCCTTTTTATCTCCTTCTCTTTTTCTTTTTCAATTTAATTAGTAAAGTGTAAACTTTCTGTTCCAATATTTTTTATACCTATTAAAATAAATTAGAAAATAAATACTTAAAATAATATCCTTACAAAATGTACTTCCTTGATGAGGACTTGAGTCATCCCTGGAATTCTTAATTCTTAATGATCATTTGGAAATACCCTAATTTGATCACTAACCTATATATTAGAGTGGGTTCTTCTGCAGATGGCTAAACCATCTTTTTTTTTCCCCCAATATCTGGGCATACATTCATACCTTGAAGAAATGTCTTGAGTTTATAAATATTTTATTAAGTAAATAATTACCTTAGTAAATTTTCATACAAGATATTTTTACAGGGCACCCCCGATGGCGCAGCGGTTTAGCACCGCCTGCAGCCCGGGGCCTGATCCTGGAGACCCGGGATCGAGTCCCGCATCAGGCTCCCTGCGTGGAGCCCGCTTCTCCCTCTGCCTGTGTCTCTGCCTCTCAGTCTCTCTCTCTCTCTCTCTCTCTCTGAATAAATAAATAAATAAATAAAAGATATTTTTACAAACTGGAAAACTATCTTTAAGGGGATTTTTGCCAGAAGTATATAAGTGCCCATTACAAAATAGGCCTTTCTACTTACTCAACCACACCTCCCTACAGAAACAATGATTGGTAAGAATAATATTTAGTAATTAAAACTCTTTAACACTTGCAGTGATCCAGGTACTTTGCTAAGGGCTATACATTCATCATCTCCTGGAATCTTAGTATCTCATGTTATCAATAAGTAATTTCAGATATATTAGCAAAAGTTCCAACATCTGTATGTAGCCTAGCAACAGAAATCTTAATAGGGCAATACTGAGTTCACTAAAGTTTCAGGCTATAATGTATGTTCTATTATTTTTCCCTTTTGTGTAGACACTGAGATATAGATAAGGTTTAAAAAAAAAACTTCCCAAAGTTTTCTATATTTAGAATATGTTTGAATTAGATCTTATTCTAAATCTATCAAACAGCAGAACATCAGACTCAAAACTTCTACATTATCCACATCTAATTCCATTTCAAGGCAAGATATATTTAATTGGCTCTTGTCCCACAAAATCGTGGTTCGATACCAAGATGACTTTGCTGCTAATTCATCCAGTAACCTAGTCCTAATAACTGAACTTATGCATTATGGATTCCATTTGAACTACACTTCTTATACTTTAATTCAACTTGTTTCAGCATACCAAGTTTATTTTACTTGATCTCAATTATGCCTAAATTGTCCCAATTAAATAAATGTGCATATGAATAAAGTCCATATTATTTGAAATAGCACAGAAAATGTGAGCTGTTTTAGATTTATAGCAACAACAACAAAAACCTTTTGAAGAAAGAAATAGGAGGTAAGAATAAATATTGTTGCTATTAGTTTCCATATCATAAATAGTGCATTTGTCATTTTATCTTTAGTTTTAATGTATATTAAAGCCACATATAATGGTGAAATATTGCTCATTGATATTAAGTGGCAGAAAATACATTCAGAGCTGGGAAAAAAAACATTTTAAAGAAATCTGATACATTAATTTCAAATATGTCAAATGTTAATTTCAAATATGTTAATTTCAAATGTGACAAGTAATTCTAATTTTCCATGGCTAGGAAAAACAAAATCTACCATAAAGTTGTAGGAAATTAAGAAAACATAAAATTCTGTTTCTGAAAATACCAAAGCACTATTTAATTATAATTGAATAAAGATTTTAACAATAGGTCAGAACTTACCACTGGTATGATATATGGTATGATATATGGAATCAAATACACCACAGCTGAACCAGCTCCTGGTGTTTGAGTTGGGAGAAGCTATGAATAATAAAAAAAGAATCTTCAGGTAACATAGGAGCAAATAAGTTAGTGATAATGAATTTTAGTAAAATAGCAGCAATCCCAACAGATGCATATAAATCAAGATTAAGATATCTTGACAGGAAATTCAATAGGTACAGGTGAAGACTTCACTACTGTGGAAAATAACTCATAAAAAGAAGGTATAGTGGTTCAGTTTTTTTTTTTTTTAAGATTTTATTTATTTATGGAAGACACACAGAGAGAGGCAGAGACATACGCAAAGGGAGAAGCAGGCTCCATGTGGGGACCCCAATATGGGATTCAATCCCAGGATCCTGGGATCACGACCTGATTAGAAGGCAGACATTCAACCAAAGAGCCACCCAGACACCCAGTGGTTCAGGTTGAGGACAGTAGTTCCCCAGAAAAAAAAAAAATTAAATATAAAAATTAATAAGAATCAAAGACCATAGAGATACTTCACTCCCTAAGTCATATTACCAGAAATAATACAAAGGATTGGACCAACAGCAAAACAATTTGTGAAGCCTAAAGATTGTATGTTGTGTGGCAGGAGCTAGATAGATATCTTGAGTCTATAGGAGATGAAATGGCCCAGGTATGGTGAGAGTTATAAATTAAAAGTTGGGTCAAGATAAAGTTTAATGTAATACATCTTATAGGGATCCCTGGTTGGCGCAGCGGTTTGGCGCCTGCCTTTGGCCCAGGGCGCGATCCTGGAGACCCGGGATCGAATCCCACATCGGGCTCCCGGTGCATGGAGCCCGCTTCTCCCTCTGCCTATGTCTCTGCCTCTCTCTCTTTCTCTCTCTCTGACTATCATAAATAAATAAAAATTTAAAAAAAAATTAATACATCTTATAAAGAAGGTGATAAAAAAATAAAAATAAAAAAATAAAAATAAATAAAAAAGAAGGTGATAAAAGTATTTATTTAAAATAATGAAAAAAGACTATAATTTCTTCAGTTATACGTCTTATGCTTCATTATTCAAATTGTTAAAAATCTTTGATCCTTGAGATACTATCTGAAAAGATAAAGTAGACACAAAACTTTTTTTTTTTTAAGATTTGATATATTTATTCATGAGAGACAGAGAGAGAGAGAGAGAGGCAGAGACACAGGGAGAGGGAGAAGCAGGCTCCATGTAGAGAGCCCAAATTTGACCTGGATTCTGGGACTACAGGATCACACCCTGGGCTGAAAGCGGTGTTAAACCACTGAGCCACCGGGGCTGCCCCACAAAACTTCTAAAAATGGAAAATGTCTTTCAATGAAATACAAACTCTCATCCAAGTCATTTTATATATACACAGAGTTGACTATGACAGGGTCCTTACTGTCAAGGAATTCATAGTCTGGTGGAGAAAACAGTCTAATAGAGAATAGTTCTAAGGCTCAGAGAATTCTTCTATGAATTTAAGATTTACAGATAGAAATGTAGCTGTGTTTCATATTATTAATTTAAACATTCTGTACATCCAGGATTAATAAATGACAGCTCACAAAGTAAACCCAGCCCTCCATCTGCTTTTGTAAATAAAATTTTATTAGAATGCAGTCATGCTGAATCATTTACATCCTATGACTGTTCTTATGCTTCAGTGACAAAATATAGTAGTAACAGAGACCAAAGGGCCTGAAAAACCTAAAATATTTACTATTTTGCCATTTACAGAAAAAGTTTGCCAACTTATGGTGTAGATTAAAACTATACATAATAATTAAAATGTAAAACATAAATATTTAACACTCTTCCAACTATTTTTCAATAAAGACTCTCGTTACCTGTGGGAAACAAACAAATTGGTCTTAGGGAATTTTACAAGAGATCTCAGGGTGATAATATTTAGTTTTGATTTTAAATGTACATGAGCACACCTAAGTTATTTGTAATGTAATAGAGAAAACTGAGGTTTTTACAGGTAGAATGAAAAAATGATTACTTTCATATATTCTTCCTCTATTAAAAGTATCTCTCTCTTTTTTTGTTAAGATTTTGTTTATTTATTCATGAGAGACACAGAAAGAGAGGCAGATACATAGGCAGAAGGAGAAGCAAGCTCCTTGTGAGGAGCCCGATGCTTTACTGGATCCCAGGACTGTAAAGGCAGATGCTCAACTGCTGAGCCACCCTCATGCCCCAAAAGTAGTTCTTATTAGGTAACAATTTCATAACTACCTTATTCTTAATTGATTATACTTCTACAAACACTCTCTTTATATCTTGCAGTTAAATAGAAAAATTAGGAGCAAATGAAACAGGAAGTAATTACTAATTGTCTAAATTCACCATTTCAACAAGGTGATACTACATATAAGAGTGGCTTTTCCTCTGAAGTGGCCTGGCTATGCTGAGTTACCTATAATAGCTTTCCTGGGAAAGACAGGAAAGAAATGTGTTCAAGACAAAGTACATGCAAGCAACTGAGCTTGTGCTTTTATCTGGAGCTGTTTCACCTGATGAGGCTTTTTACAACTCCTCTCTCCCTACTCCAATGACAAAAGTACAAATTCCTCTCTAATCAGCTTATTTGTTTTGCATTCCCCCAGACTCTCTATCTCTGCTTCTGCTCCTATTGACACCAAACAAACTTTAATGCCCTTTTGTATTAAAACTTCCTTCTTTCTTCTCTTTGAATTTCAAAATCAAGTTATGACATAACCATTTTATTTTATGTACCACCATAGGTACCAAACCTTTGCAATGTCCCTTTTTTCACATAACTTCAAGCATGATTATGAGTAATATAGTAAATGTTGCTTATATTGCTATTGCCTGAAGACTCATTTTAAGTTATCATAATGCCCCTTAAATATGCTTTATTTTACTATGGTGTGTGAGCATCTATTTTTTTTTTCCTTTGTGGGATGATTAGCATAAAGGAGATGGGAGATTTATCTTAGAGATGATTTTTTATGGACTATATTTTATTCATGTGAACTAACGCTCTTAAATTGTGAGTCTTACTATAAGGGTCAGTATGAAAGACTTCATGTAAAATTACAAAAGCACTTTTAGAATCCTTGAGATTGATTGAATCATAAATATACAAGGAAATTCAGTTCATAAAACATCACTGGACTGTTAAGTTAAATCCATAAGGATTCAAATGCTAACCGTGTTAACTAGAGCTATCTGTGATAACCAAATGCAATTCTAGCTGGAATTTGAGATAATTCAAAGTGTTTCAATACTATAGAAGTACCTTAAAATATAAAATACAAATGTTTAATTAATAAAATAAAACACAATATTATAAGTTATCTGATTATTTTTTATAGTTCTTTAAGATACATTCTCTTCTAACACAAGTCTTGAAAGATAGGACTAGTATGCAGAGAAATTAAAACATTTTCCCAAAGAAATGGAATTAGCATCAAAGCCTGAGGAGTATTACTACAGTGCTTTTTTTCAGATATCAAGCTTCTATTAAAATCTGATATGACACAATGGTGATTTATAAACAGTCTATTATATAATAAATATAATGCAATATAATGCAATTTAATTATAGGATGTAATTTCTTAAACTATTTGAAGAATATTTCTGCAACTGGAACAAAAAGTTTCCATCACTCAGGAGGTAGATGGGCTGGGAATGTAACAGACAACATGATGAAACTTATATCTCTTCCTGGCAGTCTAGGGAGTTGAGGAACACCTCTGCCTCTGTGAAAGAAAGAGAGAATAATAATAGCTTGATAGTTGAGGGCAGCTTGTGTGTAATTTTTTATAGCTACTAAGAGAGAAAGAAGCAATTGCTTGCTTTTTTTAGGGAGAAAAACTAGTTTCTATGCTCATAAGTAGTTAAAAAATATTTCTATAGTTTTTATCTATCTGACATGTTCAGGCCGTGAGAGCCAACACTCTTAGAAGCAACCGAGCCTGAAAAATGTTATATTAGTTCTAAGTAAATTGGATTGGCAAGACCTAAGTTGTCTGTGACCATATCAACAGGCCTATTTCTCCTCATATATCTAATAAAGCGTAACCCAATGATCACTAATATTATTAAAAGTGCTAGATATATTTGGTATCAGCAAAATAATCTTAGAAAGTGACTTTTGTTATTACAATTGTATGCCCATTGTTTGCTAATTTTAATATTAATATCACTGAAAGCTAAAAAGAGGGAGTGTACCAACAATGTTAACCACATATTAAAAGAGACTGAATGAAATTCTTTCAATAGAACAGTCAAATATATACAAAAAATTACCCAAGCCATAGGTTTACGAATAAAAAAGAGGATATTACTTCAATATATCAAAACATGTGACATATATAGGCGTCCAAATAAATTGGAGATATATTTTACATGCTGCTACATACTATAGATTGGGTAAGAGATATGAGTTTGTAATATTTTTTCAAGATGATGATAAATGAGAGAAGATTATTCTTAGAATTTGTCTATACCATCCAAACAAGAATGTCATCTTCTTGAATGATATATTGAATTTTCTACAATGAATAATGATTGATGTCTACCAATTTATTGTTCCACAGGAAATGTTTAGTAGTCTAAAACAATACAATGTAGCACCATAAATATATTCTATATCCCCATATAGTGAAGATGAAAATTGCCACCGTTTGATAAGAAGTGTTGTTAGAAAATCTATGAAGTTTCAATCCAATATACCAATGAAAAAAATAGAGCATTTTGAGTTCAAAATGGAAAAAAATACAAATACAAAAGAAATAGAACTTGTATTTTGGTATGCAGACTTCAAATACCAATAGATGCATTTTTAAAATAATTCCAGTTGGAAGTATGGAATATTAGCAAACCATGTTGCAAATTTGTAAGATGCCAAAAAAATATGTTTAAAATCTTATAGTCATATGTCCACAGATCAATAATTCCCAAGTTTACCATGAAAGAGATACACAAAGAAGTTTGCTAGATTTCTGGGTCTATTATCCAGTTCCTTAAGTCTATGATGAAGCTCAGCAACAAGAACCTGTGGTAATTCTGATTCAGTGAATCCACAGATCAAACTTTGGGGGAAAAGAAATAAGCAAAACACACTACATTGATAATACATCTTCATGGACATTATTTGAGTACATAAAAATAAAAATAGATATTAATGTTCAACTTGGATTTTCCTTCTATTATTTGAGAGGGATGGAATTAGAACCTTTTTGGGTTCCTTGAAGCAGGATAGATTAAACTTAGTAGGATTCTCATCATACTTTAAGGACCAAGTTACTATGGTCACCTTAATGGATAAGGAGAAAAGTTACACAGAGAAGTGACACAGAGAAAAACAGTCATCTGTGCTTCTTCTCACAAAGAAACAATTTAGAATATATATAATTAGAGTTAGGAAAAATAAACGAATTAAAATAAAACAAATAAACAAAAAGCAAACAAAAGAAAGATCCATATAATTAAAACCAGTAGCCAACCAATGGCAAGAACAATTGTATGTACCTGACCAGTGTACCTCTCACCCGGATTTCAAAGCCCAAGGCCTTGGCTTCCTGTAGCAGGTAATGTACTACTCTTGATGCCAGTTCTAAGTGAACCATACTAGCAAGTTACAACTCCTCTGAAGCAATCTCAAAGAAAAGGTTTCAAAAGTTTAAGAAATTAAGAATCAGCTTTTCTGTATCTTAGCTTTACAGCAGAATCCTAACTTGAGCCTAAGCTCTGCAGGTCCTGTGATGATAAATGTCTACAAGTTGTAGAGGGTCTGTGTGTCAGGTTCCCAACTGCATTACATGATATATTCCATGGGGAAAACAAAACAAAAACCTCATCCAAAAAGAAGAGGTAGTCACATCTTTGAAGGTTGAACCAAGAATGTAGTTTAATGCTAGAGAAGATACGCTGAATGCCTTGAATACCTTAAATATGTTGTGAAGTCAGATAGTATCCAGAAGAGCTCCCATGGAACTCATTCAGCAAAGCTCTTTGTTCAGATCTTTATTTAGTACATGTCTTACTCATATCACATAATAGTTTACACTAGAAATGCATCTGTAAAATAAAAATAAGCAAAAAAAAAAAAAAAAAAAAAACAAACAAAAAACAGTCCCTCCTTTGAGGGAGCTTACATGGTTATAGGGTAGATTAGTGGTTGGTGATTTGGGTCAGATTCACCCAGACTGCCATTGTGAGGAACTGACAGTTGAGCAGGGTTTAAATTAAGTAAATTTCCTGTAGGCAGAGAAAACAGAGAATGCAAAGGCCTAAGGAGCAGAATATGTGAAGGGAAAAATGGATGATGCCACCAACAGCCAGATCATAAAGGTAGTCTAATGCCACTGCAGAGAATTTCGGGGTTTGCTATTTTGAGATAAGGAGATTGAAGTCTGTGGAAGAGGTCGAGAACTAATAACCAAATGAGATCAAATCAATACTGCTTTATTACATATGATTAAGTGAAAGGAGAGAGATTGAGACTTTTAATGGAAAAAAGAAAAACATGCAAAAAAGAAATGTAATGTTTAAGATTGGTTTCTGGAACCATCTTCCTTGGATTCATATCCAGAATTCATCATTCACTAGCTATGACATTTGGGTAAGTTATTTAAATTTTATTTAAATTTTCTCTACCTCAGTGACCTCCAATAATAATAGTTTATTGTGAAGAATAAGTAACTCAAAAGATCTAATGTTGTACTGCGTATATATTAAGCATACAATTAGTGTTATTTTTTCCACTGTTGTTGTTATTTATTAACTTACCAAAGGTTTTGAACAAAATGCTATTAAAAGACAACTTCTTCATAATTTCAAAGTGATCGGATATAAAGCTAACACGTTAGCTAAATATTATCTATCAAGTTTGACTTTGGTTTGTAGCTTTATTCACATCTATAAAAATTTTATTTTTAAAATCTATAAAACAGGTACCTCTCAGCAGCTTCTGCATCCAGTGTAGAATTATAAGGAGTTCAGAAATAGCAGACAGTTTTCTCAATATGAACACATATCAGATACATGAATGCTCATAGCAGCACTATTCTGTAGTGAAAGGTTGAAACAACCCAAATGTCCATCAACCGAGAAAATTAACTAAATGTGGTAGAGCCATACAATGAAATACTGAGCCATAAAAAGGAATGAAGTATTGATACTTCAATGTGGATTAAACTTGAAAAAACTTTGCTAAGTGAAAGATGGAAGACATAAGATGCTACATATTGTATAATTCCATGTAATGAAATATCTAGGATAGGTAAATCCATACAGAAATCAGGTCAGCGGCTCCCAGGCACCAGGAAAGAGGAGAATAGGGAGTGACTGCTTAATGGGTATGGGGTTTCCTTTTGGGATGATGAAATGATCTGAAAGTCGAAGGAATGGTTGCACAACAATCTGTGCTAAATGCCACTGAATTACACAGTTAAAATGGTTAATTTTATGTTACACATATTTTACCTCCATAGAAAATCTTAAGACTGTATACCACATAAGTCCATTTTAACTTGTTACTTAAAAAATAACATTCAAATGAATATATATATATATATCAGAAAATATGATATTGCTTATTGGTAACTGCAGAAATCACTGGAAATAAACAAGAAACTATTCTTTGACAAGCAATAGCAACTCAGTAAACTCAGGGTCAAGCCCATAATTGTGATAGGTTTGAATTTTAAGACAACTTTCTAGATACTAAAGGATTTAGTAGGAGGTCATGTCAGGGAGCCAGAAATTGAAATATAAGGAAAATGGCACACTTGAAATAGTGTTTGAGAGGACATAGCAGAAACCAGAAGTGTGGTAGAGAATGATAATAGAGAATATCCCATCTCATGAACTAAACATTTGTGTACGTCCAAAGTTCACATGATGAAGCCCCAACTCCCAACCTGATAGAATTTGAAGGTGGAGCCTTTGGGAGGTGATTAGGTTTAGATGAGGCCATAAAAGTAGAACGCTCAGGATGGGATTAGTGCCCATATAAGAAGGAGAAGGACCAGAGCACTCTCTGTTGCTCTTCTACATGAGCACACAGCCAGAACGTAGCCATCTATAAGCCAGGAAGAGGGTCCTCACCGGGAACCAAATCTGCCTGTACCTTAACCTTGGACCGCCCAGCCTCCAGACCTGGAGAGAAATAAATGTATGTTGTTTTAAGCTACCCGGTCTATCGATGGTATTTTGTTATCACACCCCAAGCTGATTAAGACTCTAGTACACAAGCCTTCAAAGTTCTTGTTTGTTTAATCCCTAAAGGGTTTATGAAGAAGAAGTACATGACTCACATTTTAAAATTTAACAACTGTGCCTAATTGCATGTTAGCAAGTGAGCACCATATCTGCCCCTGCCCCCCTCTCATTCTCTTTGCTCCATCAAGAGGTTGGGGAGCTTTAGAATTACATTTTTTTAAAAGTATTTGGTAACAGAGTCCTGAGAAACATGCTGCCAGTAAGATCCATTTGCACAAGATGAAAAAACAGGGGGCAGAGGCCTTTTTACTGTTTCTGTAGCAGAGATTTAGGCTGCAGTAGCCACAGGTTTTTAGGTAAATTCAGCACATTTCCCTGCAAACCAACATCCTTAATACTGTAGAAAACTATAATTACTAGTGTAACTTCCTATGATTTTTGCAATTTCTTATTCTCTGAAAGCTGAGTGAATCTGAAACCTGGTAGAGGTTTTCCTGATTTTTACATCATCTATCCCTTTTAATGGTCCTGTAAACTACTTTGCTCAATTCCAATTCTGCTTAAAATATATGGAGTGGTTTCTATTTTCCTTACCAAACTCTGCTTCATCTAAAATGTATTAGTTTCATATGTGCAAAGTATGTATTCCTGACTTTTGTGTATTACTGCCCAAACAATTTACATATATTTTCATGAAAGTATTTAGAGCTACAGGTCTAGCTTACCCAACACCTGAAAACATGCACAATTTGACCTGGTGATAAAGTAAGCCCAGTCATTAAAATAATCAACCAAGTCAGGCTTAATGTCCATCAGAAAAGTCACTCTTCCCTAATCTTATTTCTGAATATTAAGATAGGTAACAAATGGTAAATGATAGAGATAAATTCATGCGTACATACATACATACACACACAAATATGTAACTGTGCCAAAATTTTGGCAATAGATCACCACGATGTACTCAATTTATTATACTTACAGGCATGTTATTATCACAGGGCTCTTCCAATGAATGGCTCAAGCTTTTTCAGTTGTCTGTGTTTGCTTTCTTAAAAGATTTTTTAGTTTTTTTTTTTTCTCCCCTATGGCGATGTCTCATTGATAGATGAAAAATATTCCTTTTTTCTGGTAAAATAGGAAATGAGTTCTTGTGAAAGGAGAGTTTGGAAAAGAAACTGAGGATCAGAAGCAGACTAATTTAGGAAACAGCACAGATAAAAGTTGAGGATCTGGACAATTGTTCCCTTTAAATTATTCATGTCCATGCACTTCCTAGAAAACCAGAGGTGTGTGTTAAAAACTACTGCTTCAACAGCATATCTTTATTTCCTCTGCCTCCAAAATAAAAGGTTCTGGGAGACCGAATAGTTATATATTAACATTAGATAGGATTTTCCATTCTGTATAACAATCTTAGAAAGAATTTGTGGTTTTTCAATACTTGAATGAATGTGCTTAGTGCTTACCACAGGTGAACACTTTGAAGTAACATTCATTTAGTTTGATTTATTAACTACCATAATGTTGCACTTCTATATTAAACATATTTTGAGGGCTACTATTGCGTCTTAGAGGATATCCTCTTTTTGACTTATTTTATATATACTTCTTTTTAATAAAAAATATTCATTAATCACTTATTATGTGATAACATTGTAGTGAATTACAGACGCAAGAATGAACTAGGCTCCCTTGCAAGAGCACTCAGTCTAGTGGTTCAATCTACTGCAGACAACGTGTCTAGAGTTAATTCCTAACACACAAATCTATTGATCTCATTCTCAGCCAGCCTTTCTGTCTACCATCAGAAAACACCATTCCCCTCCCCTCTAAAGGAAAAATCATGGGGAGTTTCAACTAGTACGCTGCAAAAAAAGATACATTATAAAAATAATGTGTTAAGATTTTCTAACATTTGCCAGATAATAAACTCAGCTCTTAGCAAAAATTATGTGACTAAATACTCAAAATATATCTATGAAATGTATATTTCCTCATTTTCCAGAGGAGTGGACTGTAGATTAGATAATTCTAGAAACTAACACAAAGTTCCACATTATTCAGTATACAAATTTAGTTCAACTTTGCTACAGGTTCCAGCTTATTGCCACCAATGATTCTAGTCTTCTAATGCCAATTCCTACAGAAAAGGAATCCTGTTTATCTCTCCATCACATACAATTTTGCTTCAGATACAGTAATGTGCTTACTACCTCTCTGCAATACAACAAATATGTTTTGCACTTTGACCCTAAGATATTCTTAGATTATTTTACATTGGCTAGAGTATCCATTTCACATATACATTTCAAATATAGCCCAAGCAAATTCTGTCCTTTCTATTGAAGTTAAGATAAAATCCTATTTCCTAGAAGTATTTCACATTGACTTCCTTCCTTTAGCACTTTGCATCTAAAGCAGATATAATGTATATTACACTCTTATCAATGTTGGTTCTAATACAAGGAAGTATATTAGTTTATTTATATCAATTGCTGTTAAGGATATTTATCTATTTGTTTGTTTATTTATTTATTTATTTATTTATTTATTTATTTATTTATAATTATTGTATTTATTCGGACTCTTGGGTGGCTCAGTGGTTGCGCACCTACCTTTGGCCCAGGGCATGATCCTGGAGTCCTGAGATCAAGTCCTGCATCGAGCTCCCTGCATGGAGCCTGCTTCTCCCTCCCTCTGCCTATGTCTCTGCCTCTCTCTCTGTGTCTCTCATGAATAAATAAATAAATTTTTTTAAAGATTTTATTTATTTGAGAGAGAGAGAGAGCATGAGCATGAGCCGGGGGAAGCATAGAGCGAGAGGGAGAAGCAGACTCTCTGTTAAGCAGAGCGCAGGATCCCAGGACACTGGGATCATGGCCTGAGCTCAAGGTAGACGCTTAACTGACAGCCACACAAGGTGCCCAAAGGATACACTTTTTTACTTTAATTTTACTTTGTAGCCTCTACTTACCAAAAGTTTCTTTTGCATTAATTTTCAGAATTCTCACCCTTTATTTGATTAAATCTATTTTCCTTTTCTCTGTGTATGCGTGTGTGTGTGTGTGTGTGTGTGTGTCCTTAACTGGTTTCAAAGTTACATGCATTTTGCTTTATTTATTTGACTGCATATAAATATCTTAGCATGATTACTTCACCTAGTAATATTCAAAATTAGCTAATTTTTCTGTTCCTATCCTGAACAAAAACAATACTGCAGACATGTCTGTATTCTGCAGGGCATTATGGTTATTAATTTAGAGCTATTTGTTTTTTCTATAATATTTACAATCATAGTATTATTACTAAAGATCATAGTTAAATTAGTTTTGATAAATATTTTACTTGTTTACCCTTGTTTGTGTGTACCAATCTTTCTTTTTTGTCTTTGATTTGTTTCTTGCTGGCAGACACCCTTCAGTGGTCTATTTAGGAAAAAAATCTAAGAGTAATAAATTCTATTAGTTTTTAAAAAGATGAAAATTCACTCTTTCTTTCAATGAAAGCTTAGTTTATTATAGAATTCTGGGTTGATTCACTATATCTTCGGGTCTCTGTTGTTCATGATAAGCCTACAAGCAGTCAGAGTCTTTCCATTTTTTGGACTCTGTGTTTCCTCATTATTAAAAATATATATTTAACTTTGATATTCTGAAAATTTATTACTATGTATTTGGCTGCATGTTTGGGTTTATTTCCCCTGATTAGGATTAGAAGTGATTTTTCAATCTGAGAACTCATGTCTTTTCTCTATTATAAAATGATTTAAGCCATTATATTTTTCATGTGTGCCTCTTCTCCATTCATTCCTTGTTTCTGGAATTCCTATAAAATGGATATTAAAACTTGTCTTAATAGATCTCTTATCCCTTATCTCTGAGGAAATCTTTATGAGTACCAAGTCTTCTGTAAAAGACTTCGCCATTTTACTGGTCCATTTTCTTATGAGTATGTTTTTCATTTCTAGAGATTCAATTTTTTTCTTTCAGAGCTGCTTTCTTTCCCCCAGACCCTCTTATTTTTGTTTAATTTATTCTTTTGTATTGTAACAGACCCTTTTTTTCTTAAAGATTTTATTTATTTGTTTGTTTGTTTGTTTGTTTATGAGAAACAAAGAGACAGAGAGGCAGAGACACAGGCAGAGGGAGAAGCAGGCTCCGTGCAGGGAGCCCGACATGGGACTCGATCCCGGGTCTCCAGGATCACACCCTGGGCCGAAGGCGGAGCTAAACCGCTGAGCCACTCCGGCTGCCTTGGTCCATTTTTAAAGTCTAGTCTCTGTATTGTTGTATCTATGAACGCT
This sequence comes from Vulpes vulpes, assembly GCF_048418805.1. Lineage (NCBI taxonomy): Eukaryota > Metazoa > Chordata > Mammalia > Carnivora > Canidae > Vulpes > Vulpes vulpes. The sequence goes on from NC_132781.1 coordinate 67,907,554, forward strand.
TTCTGTCATCGTGTTTTTTTCTTCTATTTTTTTGTATCTTTTAATAATGAACTCATACTTAGTAGTTCTTGATTTCATGGGAGTATCACAGACCTTGGGGAATACAGGACCTTTGTAAGCATAGTTTTATTTGATTCTGCTGGAATCCCATGAAAGCCAAACTTTTTCTTTTTCTTTTTCTTTTTCTTTTTTTTTTTCTTTTTCTTTTTCTTTTTCTTTCTTTTTTTTTTCTTTTTCTTTCTTTTTCTTTTTTTCTTTTTTTCTTTCTTTTTCTTCTTCTTCTTCTTTTTCTTTTTCTTTCTTCCTTTCTTTTTTCCTTTCTTTTTCTTTCTTCCTTTCTTCCTTTTTTCTTTTTCTTTCTTCCTTTCTTTTTTCCTTTCTTTTTCTTTCTTCCTTTCTTCCTTTTTTCTTTTTCTTTCTTCCTTTCTTTTTTTTCTTTCTTTCTTTCTTTCTTTCTTTCTTTCTTTCTTTCTTTCTTTCTTTTCTTTCTTTCCTTTCAGACAGGGTGCCAATCCCATGAGAGTAAGATTAGTTTAGAAAAAACATCTATATCCCGCAGAGTCTTAAGATTTTGATTATGTAGAGATATGAACCTATCTCATCGAGTTGACCATATTGGCTGAGGACACCTATTTGTATGTTTTTATTTTCTTCATTATAACATAAACCTCTGTTACAGAAAAAAATATTTTTTTCCAATTTTCTTTCTGTCTTATACTTTGTAGATTCTAAAAATATATATGATGTTTATTCAACCTGAACAAAAGAAATTAATACCATGAAACTCTTAAAGAAGACATATGAACCCACGGTTTATATTATAAATTTTATCAATGAAATAATCTTTAAACAAATATTTTTAAAATAGAAGTTCAATTTCTCCAGTATTTTAAATGTGTTTTTCTATCATGCAAGTGAGAAAATAGTACAAATATATTTTCATAAAAGCCTCTAAGTTATTTTTCAAGTTCTTCTTTTGAATTTTATTTATTCACGAGAGACATGGAGGAGAGGCAGAGACACAGGTAGAGGGAGAAGCAGGCTCCTCGCAGGGAGCCCCAATGCAGCACTTGATCTCTGCCGGGATCATTCCCTGAATTGAACCAGATGCCCAACCACTGCGCCACCCAGGTATCCCTTTTTCAAGTATAATGGTGGTGTTCTTCTAATCCCTCCTGCAAATATTTATTTTCCAAAAAAGTGTTTACCTCCTTCCCTCCAATAACAACATGATAAGTTTATATTGAGGGAAAACTAAAATTCCTAAAGGAAAGAAGCTACATTCTAAGTACATTAATTATAAAAATAGTTTTAAATGTTAATCTATATGCAAAACAGTACCCCAAAATGAACCTTCCCTTATATTCATCCTATAATAGAATAACACATAGAAGATGTTAGGAGGAAATCCCACTGTTGGTAATCAAGGCCTTCCAAAAGAATGGCATTTCTATAGTTTGGATCATCATAGAATATCTGTCATAAAGTAAAAGAACCAGATACATCATTAAGATATTTTATGCTCGCATATAGAAAATCCATCAGCATATAGGCAAGTTTGCAACAGGGCAATAAGATTGTTGCTTAAATTCTTTAGAGGAAATACATCTGCATTCTTTGCTATAAAGATGAAAAATTTAAATCAAAGGCATTAGCATTAGCTAGATGTGTGATCATGGACAAATCACTCACCCTAGTTCCTTTATCTATATAATGTCACCTAGTTCCTTTATGTATATAATGAAAAAGAGACACTTAAGTATCACTAAGGTCCATTGTAACACAAATAGCCTAGATTTCAATTGCCTAAACCCTAAGAACTCACTAGAATATGAGATTGATGCTGGAAAGAACAAAACTACAGTAATGAACCTAAAACACATTTACTGTTTATGAAAGAACTCCTCCTATCAGAATCCTGAACCCCTAATCCCTTTATTCCTTAAACATTCTATTAAAAAACAAAAGTAGGATCATTCTAGATATCTAAGGAGGACTCCCCTCACCCCTAGCTGAACTGCTAGCAAGTTGTCTGCTTCCTGTGAGGGGAAAAATAATAAAATAAAATAATAAAATAAAATAAAATAAATAAAATAATAAAATAAAATAAAATAATAAAATAAAATAAATAAACTAATAAAATAAAATAAATTGAAGACTTATTTTCATCAGAATAATTTCAGAGAAATTGAAAAGTTTCTGCGAAATTGTCATCAAATTAGAAGTTTGAAATTTTGAAATGAGCAGAATTAGTTTTAGCTCCAGTCCAAAGAAGTTTAATTACAAAATTGCTAGACTTGATTTTAATATAGAGCAGCTATTATTTGGGTTTTTTGGGTCATTTAATCTAAAACACTAATGTATCTTCTTTAAAAAAAAAACAACTAAATAGTTCTTTAAAGAAATAATTTCAACTATGATGAATATTTTTTAACTAAGAAAATCTATCAAATTCTCCTCTCTTTCTCATTGCATCATTTAACTAGAAAGTTAAAGAGTAAGTTCCTCTTATAAGATATAAACAGAAGATATTTGCCTCAGGTGGTACCATTTCAAATCTAGACAAGATAAATAATGCCTTGGTATAGTGTCATAGCTCAAATTCTTCCATCCAGTTGTTACATTTCAGTAACTGCTACCACTCAGTAGCTATAGACTTTGAGAAACTTCACTTTTGTCCTTAGTTTTCTAATCTATGTAATGGCACCCATAGGAATACTAGGTACGTTCAATTGGAAGAACTATCAAGAGAGGAAGAAAGAGAAAGAGACATAGAGATAAAGAGAGAGACAGAAACAGAGAGACAGAGAAAAAGACAACAGAGAGAGAAAGAGATTATTTCATCTAAGCCTGGTCCAAACAAGTGGCTTAAATACCTTTACTATTTTTCTTCCGAAGATCATTCTTGTTATTATTTCTACTATTGTTTTGTAATGAAAGTTTAATGGGTTTTCAGACCCAACATTGTGAAGTAACAGATTTTTATATACATAAGTATACCAATTTAAATCCATTTTATTTTGGGGGGGAAAAACACATTAATGGACAACAGTAATTTTTCTGTAACCTGGGCTAATTTCCTTGAACTATAGTTAGGGGATTAGTCATTCCTTTGATCACTCAACAAAACATGTATTGTAATTTACTATGTACCAGGTCCTGGTCTGATGCTGTAAAAACAGTAGGGACCAAAACAATGTAAACACCTGCCATCACAGAATTTCTATTATTGGAGCAGGAGATAGGATAGACATATGTATATATCCATATATGCATATACAGTGTTTATCAGATAGTGAGGTTTTAGAATGTAGGAAATATAACTGGGCAAGACACAGAGATTATAGGGTAAGTGAGGAGAGGAATTCATTTAAATAGTGTGGCCAGAAGGATTCTGACCCAAATGAAATGAGAGAGCAAGTCATGAGAATACAATGAGGGAGAAGAGCCAGAATGATAACAAAGTTAAGTTCCTGAATAAAGATTGTGTTTGACATGTTTGTTCATAATACCAAGCTAGCAACTTGATTGAACCAAATATAGTTTCGGGGATCCCTGGGTGGCTCAGCAGTTTAGCACTTGACATTGGCTCAGGGCATGATCCTGGAGTCCTGGAATCAAGTCCTGCATCAGGCCTGCTTCTCCCCCTGCCTGTGTCTCTGCTTCTCTCTCTGTGTGTGTCTCTCATGAATGAATGAATGAATGAATGAATGAATGAATAAAATCATTAAAAAAAAGAAACAAATATAGTTTCATAAAACAGTTATGTAACATCTGGCACAAAGTAGGCACTCAGCATATGATAATTACTATTATGAAATGAAAATATGGGCTACATGGCTGTATGTGGATTTGGGGGGACTAAAAATATTTAGAGAGAGAAATTCCCTATAAAGAAATGGTTTAGGGCCCTTGAAATAAAAGAAAGTACCAAGAAGAAAAACAGATAATTCAAAAAAAATAAAAATAAAAAAACAGACAAGGGAAACCTAAATATAAAAATAAATCATTTTACTACCTGTCCAAATGTAAGGAACAGAAATGTGTGACTTCCTAGAGATCTTTACAATTAAGGCCATCATGTCATCCCTAAATCAGTTTCCACCACTCTATTAGAATGTACAACATGTTAAAAACACATATAGAATCAATGCCTTATATGGGCTTAAATGGATAAATCCTATACATTTGTCATTCTCTTTTGTCATGTTAAAGCATTTAGACATTATCTTAGAACAAAGAATCTCAGCAGCTATTTGTTAGAAAGTGACAGTGAAAAAAATCAGAAAATATGAAGTTGAATTGAAAACGTCTAATACCTTCAAAATAAACCATTAATAAGTTCACCTGCATTTAAAAGACATGTATTAAAAAAAAAGATATGTGTTAAACATGTAAGTGTACGATGTAGTTCTTGACACCTGGAAAAGGGTAGAGGATGAAAAGTAAATAATTTAGTTTCAAATGACAAACCATAACGGTAGCATAAAATGAATAGGAACATCAGCAGAAAGGAGAGGAAGGATCCATGGGCTATATTCCTTTTGACAGAACTAACATAACTAAACAAAGAACACATCTCTCAGAGAAAAGATGGGGGAAGAAAAGGAAAAAAAAAATCAGAGGAGCAAATACCCTAAGCTGATTCTCTCTGTCAACCACTGTCCAAAGGACTGAAAGTATTGGCCAAGGACTTCAGTATTAGCCCACTGGTAAGACCATCACTCTGTTGAGTTGCTGCTAATAGCACCTAATTAGGAAAGCAAGTCTAACTCCTATGAGCCCACGTTAATGAAGCCATTTTCAGACTGTAATTTGCATTACAATAAACTTTTTGCTTGTAAGTAGAAAATATCCTGGTCATCTGAATGTGACTTAATCATTCATGTGATTTTTCTATTTATCATTAATATGTTGTCCTTCTATTTATCAGTCTCTGAGGTTGGATAGTGTGACTCTATCCTGAAAGACATTTGATTCTCACATGCATCAGGATACAAGATCTGCAATATTGAGTTCGTATCAGGAACCCCAGTCAATTCCCCAAGGATACAGCCTTTTACAGACTTTGAAACATCAGCAAGGCTTTCCAGGAGACCCTCCACTTCATTTACATACTTTATTTAAACTCTCCTCCATTAAATGCATTTTACTCTTTTACCCGTCTTTGACAAAAATCATTTTTTTATATTTAGAAGTTTTTTCTCCAACCCGTTAAAATCTCATTATTGCAGGCCTTTAAAATCATTTTAAAACTACCCTCTTCCCTGGAACCACTGGCTGAAAAACACTGCTGGTATTTTTAGCTCTCATAACACTTTGTATCTGTGTGTGCGTGTGTGTGTGTGTGTATAACTGTTTTATCTTATTTTCTACTTGTATATTTTTTTTCTGTTTCTTAAGTGATTGCTAGCTAGTTGAAGAAAGATAAATCTGATAAAGAACCATTATCCAAAATATACAAAATAGTATATTGTTGGTAAGTTTTATTATTGAAATCTGAATTCTTTTCACTCTTTAGAATACTTCATATTTTTAAAAGATTTTATTTATTTATTAATGAGAGATACAGAGAGAGAGGCAGAGAGAGAGAAGCAGGTTCCATGCAGGAAGCCTGACATGAGACTTGATCCCAGGACTCCAGGATCACGCCCTGGGCTGAAGACAGGCACAAAACCACTGAGCCACCCAGGCGTCCTGAAGACTTTATTTTTTAGAATAATTTTCCAGCTTCCCAGTAAAATTGAGAAGAGGGACAGAGATACCCCATATAGCCTTTTCCCCTAACAATGCACACATAGCCTTTCCCCGTATCAACATCCCCCATCAGAGTGGTACATTTGTTATAGTTGAGGAACCTACACTAATATATTATAATCACTCAAAGTCCATAGTTTACATTAGGGTTCACTGCTGGTGTTATGTATTCTATGGTTTGGGATAAATGTGTAGTGATAACTATCCATCATTATAGTATCATAGAGAATATTTTCACAGCCCTAGTAACTTTCTGTGTTCTACTTATACATCCCTTCTGAAACCCTGTCCCCAACCCCTGACAACTCATTGATCTTTTTACTCTTTCTTTAGTTTTGCTCTTTCCAAAATATCATAGAGTTGGAATCATAATATTGCAGCCTTTTGAGATTGGCTTACTTCACTTAGGAATATGGAGTTAAGTTTCCTTCATGGCTTTTCAGGGTTTGATAGCCCAATTCTTTTAGTACTGAAAAATAATCCACTATCTGAATATACCAGTTTATTTATCTATATACCTACTAAAGAACATCTTGATTGCTTACAAGTTTTGGCAATTATGAATAAAGCTGCCATAAACACTCATGTCCAGATTTCTGTGTGGACATAGGTTTTCAACTCTTTTAACCAAATACCAAAGAATGTGATTGCTGGATTGTCTGATAAGGGTGTATTTAATTTTGTAATAAACCACCAAAGTGTCTTACAAAGTGGCTATACCATTTTCCATTCTTAGTGGCAATGAATGAGAATTCTAGTTGTTCCAAATCCTCTTCAGCACTTGGTCTTGTCGGTGTTTTGAAGTTTGGCTATTTTAATGGCTGTGTAGTAGTATGACATTCTTTTACTTTTCATTTCCTTGATGACATATGATACATCTTTTCATATTATTTGTTTTCTTTGATGAGGTGCCTGTTAAGATCTTTGGCTCATTTTTTAGTCAGGTTGTTTATTATTGTTCAGTTTTAGAGGGAGATTTTTGCATATTTGGGGTAATGGTTCTTTATCAGATTTGTCTTTTGGAAATATTTGTTCTCAGTCTGTGGCTTTTCTTCTCATTCATTTGACATTGTCTTTCACAAAGTAGAAATTTTTAATTTTAATGAATTTTACCTTATCAAATTTTTTTAATGAATTGTGCCTTTGGTGTTGTATCTAAAAAGTCATTGCCATACCCAGTTTCATCCAGGTTTTCTCCAATGTTAATCCTTTTTTTTAAAGATTTTATTTATTTATTCATGAGAGACACAGAAAGAGAGGCAGAGACACACGCAGAGGGAGAAGCAGGCTCCCCTCAGGGATCCCAATGTGAGACTGGATCCCCAGACCCTGGGATGATTCCCTGAGCTGAAGGCAGATGCTCAACCACTGAGCCACCCAGGCGTCCCTCCAATGTTCATCTTCTAGGGGTTTTTTACTTTTGCATTTTACATTTAGGTTTGTGATTTAAGTCATTTTAGTGAAGAATGGAAATGTATGTCTAGATTAATTTGTTTGCTTGTGGTTGTCCACTTGTTCCAGGCATCATTTTTTTTTAATTTTTATTTATTTATGATAGTCACACAGAGAGAGAGAGAGAGAGAGAGAGAGAGGCAGAGACACAGGCAGAGGGAGAAGCAGGCTCCATGCACCGGGAGCCCGACGTGGGATTCGATCCCGGGTCTCCAGGATCGCGCCCTGGGCCAAAGGCAGGCGCCAAACCGCTGCGCCACCCAGGGATCCCCCAGGCATCATTTATTGAAAAAAATTATCTTTATTCCACATATTGTCTTTGCTTATTTGTCAAAGATTCGTTGACTTCATTCATGTGAGTCTATTTCTGAGCTCCCTATTCTGTTCCATTGATTTATTTGTTTGTTCTTTCACCAATACCACACTGTCTTGATTACTGCAGCTTTATAGTAAGTTTTGAAGTCAGATATAATCTGTCCTCCAACTTTGTCCTTCAGTATTGTTTATTCTGGGCCATTCTTGGGAAAAATATGAATTATATATCTTTACTGTATCAAAGGCTCTTTAAGCATTATATAGGCACATAGGGTTAATTGCCAACACTGTATAATTTCATTTGGGTACTATTTCTCACAGAGAAAATATCACCCTTAACGTTCTTTCATGTCAAATAATAGAAAAAATTACACATTGTTCTAAAGAGACAAATTGTCCACTTAATAGGAATGATTTCTCTGGAAAGGATGATAGTCTCATTCCATATAAAAGGCAGGGATTATTTCCCTTCTAGCTACTAGCTGTCTGACTGTGCTTAGCTATATGAATTTGCTTAGCATAAAGTATCAAAGGCATTATAGGTAAAATTGGTAAGGGATGCTTTCCCTGGTTAAGCTTGGCTATGTTTGTTTTAGCTCCAAAAAAACTACCATTTTACATAACAAAGAGATGGTATTGTTGAATGTGTTATTCTTCAATACTGTTTCTAAGCCCTGAATGAAATGTAAATAATTCTCAGAAGGCCCTTAGCCCAGTTTTGTAGGCAGAGCTCAGTACAGGAAGGGAGACTGGTCTGAAGCCAAATTAAGAATCTACAGGAGAACTGTCATTAGAACTTGGGAGCATCTGAAAACAAGCCTGTACCCAAAACAGAAGCTTGTGTCAGTCTTAATCACTATGGAGTGACACTATTAGCTACAGCAAGCATTTTTAACTAAAGGAATTTCAAAGCTAAACCCAGCATCAGGTCAAAAGAAAACCATCTTTCCTGGTAAAAAGGAAAGCATAAATGATGTACAAAGTTGACATTTTAGAATTCCTTCAAAATTAGTTTTAGATAATTTTTTCCAATTAGAATATAAGCTACAAAAAAAAAAAAAAGAGATAAACAAACTTTTTGTATAACCCAATCAGCTAGCATTGTGCATTTTCCATGTTGTAATTATAAGTTCTAAGCAGGAGACAATCTTGAGTCTTAGCAGTAAAGATATTCTAAGAACAGTTGGGACAGACCTAAGAGAAGTGGCTGAGGAGCCTTCTAGGACACTCCATCATTAGCAAAAAAAAAAAAAAAAAAAAAAAAAAAAAAAGGAGCCAGCCGTAGGGAGTTGGACCTACTTACATACAGCCAGTTTTTCCAGTAAGGAGCTGGTGATTCTGAAATATTAATTGTTCCAATGTGTCCTCCATCCTAGTTCCTTAGAGTTCTGTGAAGACACAGATAAGTTAAAAGGTTAAAAGCTATTTGACTAAAATATTTATAGCAGTTCTTTGTCTCCAACCTGAAACTCAGAGGATTACACAGTGCTCTCTCGCAGTTTCCTCCAAACCACCTAGTTCATTTGGCATTCAGACCTTTGTACATAAGCAGAGGCATTTGGCTGGGTGACCATAGCTCATGGCAAGAGATTTTGGTACCCAGTAAAAGCAGCAATACATTTCATGGAGGCCCAAATGGAGAATGTAAAGATGAGTAGATTAGTGCCAATGCCCAGAGGGAGACAGCAACAGTGGTGGTGGCAGTTGGTGGGAGCAGACTTGTTTGCAAGAAAATGTGAAACACTCTGTAAAATACCAGGCAGGGGCCTTTGTTGAGCACTAACGTTCTTCCATCTGCTCTAGGGATAGGCTGCCAGTGTAATTTCGTATCTGTTCACAGGCTGGTAAAACTTAGGAAGACAAGGTAAAGGTGGAGTTAGTGTAACATTTTTGGTTTCTATATGACTATTCTGTAATATTTGGAAGTTAACTGATTTTTTATGCATGCAATGGTCAAAACTTCTGATTTTAACCTTAACAAGTTTGTGCTGTATAATATATTATTAGCATGATTTTAAGGTTATAATTAAAGAGCCAGACCAAATGATCTTATCATTCTATCCGGAATCCAATCAGATATAATCTTAATGTCCCTAATATTTGTGGTGCTGACATACTAGAAAGAAAAATACGTATATGAATAGAGGATAGCATTATGCCAGAAAGATTAAGTAGGTAGAACAGAGTTAACAGGGATATAAATACTCCAATGAGATGGCATTGACGGCTCTCTAGAGGCAGGTGGGAAAAGACTAAATAACTCAAGAAACCCCCCCCCCAAAAAATTGCAAAACCAAACTGAGCAATGAAGAGAGTTCTATGAAAATTTAGAAGTGCTCGAGGGATAGTGAGAATTGGCTGAAGATGGGGTTTAAACTCAGAAGGTAGGCTTCGTGAACTTCTACTTTAGGAAGTCCCTTTTTATATCACTGTGTAGAACTTGAAATGTTCACAGATAACAATAGCAAAAGCCGCCTACTGTGCCAAAGTCAGAGGCCTCTGGTCACCAGGAACCTCGGGGCAACAACACATAAAATGCATCTTTAATTATATTTTTGAATGACAGGAAATTCACACATTTTATGTGCCACGAATTGTTGCAGACCTGGGATAGAATGGTAAACAACAGAGTCCATATTCTCATGGAGTCTATATTCTAGAAAAGAAGATGGAGAGTAAATCAAATAATCACACAATATATACAGTATGATAGTATATTTAATCTAATCTGAAATATTATTGATTGTAAAATGTGCTATTTTGTATTACTATGAAAAAACTAATAAACTACAATGCAATGCTTTTTTATTATTTACATTTTTAAAAATATTTTTAAGGATTTACTTAGATTCCATCATATAACCACTCTTGGTCATACATAGAAAAGTAAATACAAGTGAAATCAACTAAATAGTGTTTTTCTAGAAATGTTTTCTATTCACAATCAGCCTCCCCTTGGTGGTATTGATGTCATCACACACAGACACACACACATACACACACATACATATTGTCATTCTCTGTGTTATCAGGAATGCTAATGCTCTAAGATTTCTTACAATGCACTCTATTTTTGCTTCCAAAATTTTCTTCCAAGTCACTGAACTCCATTCTACAATTTTGGTGCCAGTAATTTCCAGCTTAGCATGTGAAAGGCAATTTCTGTGCACAGAATTCAGTAACAAAATATAACTCATCTTCATCTATTGTTAGTATCTTTCTTTTTCAGACATCAGAAAGAAATTCATTGTTACTTTGCAAGTAAATCTGGAGATGCCGTGAGTCCTCCATTGACTTGTACTTGCTGTACTATCAAATTCATGCCACATTGCTATTCACATGCATTTCTGCATTCACATTATTCATTTTGTTTTACTGCCAAACTAGTGTCATTTAAAAAAATATTTTTAAATGGCAATTAAGTTCAACAAATGTAATGCCAAAAATGCACATAACTCTACAATTTACAAGCTCATTTTAAAGTGATAAGCCAGCAAAGGTGGCGCAAAAGTAGTTAAGAAGTAGACAAGGAAACCAGTTTAGCCAAGAGAACAAAAACCTTCACTGTGTTAAAAACTACTGAGATGTCAAGATAAAAAGGATTTTTTAGAATCTTATCGTGTTTAGTGACAAAAGGGCAATAATGAACTTAGAAGTAAAATCTTTTGGAGGAGTTGCAACTACATTTGCAGCTTGGAATGTGCTTGGGAATAAATAACTCTAAAGAAAAGGTTAATAAGTGTAGTCAATTCTCTTAACAAGTTTAGCTTTCGAGAGCATGAAGAGAATGTAAAAGTTGCCTAGTTAGAAAAACAAGTGAAATAGAGGTAATTATATATTTTGTTTTAAGATTTGGGAAGCTTTGACACATCCAAGTTCCATTAGAAATGAGCTAGTAAATGTGGGAAAGTGGCAGACAAAGAAAGCAAAAGGGATGATCAATACTGTGCCTTAGAAAACATATAGACAATGGGGTTGGGCTGAGAAGTTGTTGAGAGATCTGTCCTTTCATTTGAGATTAGGTACAGGATAATGGTTACAATCATGGACTCAGCTTTTGTGAAAATGACAGTGCTTAGTTCTGGTTGGCCTTCAGCAAGTTACTTAACCACTGTGGCTCAGTTTCTTCATCTAAAAATGGGGATAGATAATGATACCTATTCTCACAGGATTATTATAAGGATTATACAAATTTGAAATGTCCTTGGAATAATTATTTTATTTGTAATATCCTTACAATAGAATAAAACACATATTAAGGATTTATAAGTTTTTGTTACAGTCATCTTATTAAGCAGATTTGAATTACTTGTATTGAGAGAACTGGCTACTTCAGATTAATGATGACTCTATATAGATCATTGGCTAAAATGAAAGATGTCAGTGATTTCCTGAAATTTGTGGCATATGTGCTATTGGTATTTTCTTTTTTAAAAAACAAAAATACTTTATTTATTTTTATTTTTATTTTTTATTCATTCATGAGAGATACATAGAGAAAGGCAGAGACACAGGCAGAGGGAGAAGCAGACTCCCTGTGGGGAGCCTGATGTCAGACTCCATCTTAGGATCCTGGGATCACGACCTGAGTGGAAGGCAGACGCTCAACCACTGAGCCACCCAGGTGTCCCTGTGCTACTGCTTTTGTCACCAAACTATGCCTTTCTGCATCTCAAAAAACTATTATGGATCAAAATTGAAGAAAAAAGCAAAAAAAAAGAAAAAGAAAAGAGAGAATTTAATAAGTAGAATCACAATTCCAACCCTCAACTTTTGACCTCACTTTCTAGAAAATGTGGGTTTCTAAAATGTTATATGCTCTTTGTGGTTTATAAAATGAACAAGCAGTGTATGTTCTCATTCATTTGGGGAATATAAATAATAGTGAAAGGGAATATAAAGGAAGGGAGAAGAAATGTTGGGAAATATCAGGAAGGGAGACAGAACATAAAGACTCCTAACTCGGGGAAACGAACTAGGGGTGGTGGAAGGGGGGAGGAGGGCGGGTCGTTGGAGGGGAATGGGTGACGGGCACTGAGGTGGACACTTGACGGGATGAGCACTGGGTGTTTTTCTGTATGTTGGTAAATTGAACACCAATAAAAATTAATTTAAAAAAATGAATTTCTCTCCCTCCTTTCCTCCACCTCCTCCTCTCTCCCTCCCCCTCTCCCTCTTCTCGGCTTTCCAACCTACGGAGTAATAAATGATGATCCAGGATTCCAGATTCACATGTTATAGGTCCATTTGCACAGAGGAGGTTTATCAGACACAAATAAGGACGCCAGAAGAAAATCTGATTGTTCTGATTTGGTCCAGGTGCATATACTGGATCCAATACTCCTGGTCAGACAGTACGATCATTTGCATCATTTACCAATGCAATTGCTAGGGCCCTATACATGTAATGCCATAGGGAGGACATGAGTTTCCTGAGAGGACAGCTTCATTCTGAATGGCACAGACAACCCAAAAATGTCTATCACAGAATGGTATCTGTATCCCAAACTTTCACATTCTGGTGGAAACCCAATTTTCTCTCCTGATGTTTAATGGCTTAAAAACCAGGAATACTACTTAATTCCTTTAGTACTACCCATTTTGAAGTCACAAATTATAAGGCTACAGAACTCATTGTTGAAGAAACTGAGATCCAAAGAAATGGAACTATGTTGTTTTTTATGACTGGCTTTTTTTTAATTCAATATAGTTAACACACAGTGGTATATTAGTTTCGATATACAATATAATGATTCAACAATTCTTTACCTTACTCGGTGCTCATCAAGATAAGTGTACTCTTTAATCTCCATCAGCCAATTTCACCCATCGCCCCACTGCACCCCCTCTGGTAATCATCAGTTTATTCTCTGTAGTTAAGAGTCTGTGTTTTGGTTTGTCTCTTTTTTTCATTGTTCATTTGTTTTGATTCTTAAATTCTGCATATGAGTGAAATCATTTCGTATTTGTCTTTCTCTGACTTAATTTGCTTAGCATTATGCTCTCTAGATCCATTTATATTGTTGCAAATGGCAAGATTTCATTCATTTTTAAGGTTAATATTTCATGGTATATAAATAGCACTTCTTCTTTATCCATTCATCTGTTGATGGGCACATGGGCTGTTTCCATAACTTGGATTTTGTAAATAATGCTGCAATAAACATAGGGTGCATGTATTCCTTTGAATTAGTGTTTTTGTATTCTTTGGGTAAATACTCTGTAGTGGAATTACTGGACCATATGATTCCATTTTAATTTTTTGAGAAACTTCCATTACTGTTTCTAGAGTGGCTGCATCAGTTTGCATTCCCAAAAACAGTGCAAGAGAGTTCCTTTTTCTCCACATCCTTGTCAACACTTATTTCTGGTTGTTTTGATTTTAGCTATTCTGACAAGTGTGATGTGATAATCTCATTGTGATTTTGGTTTTCATTTCGCTGATGATGAGTGATGTTAAGCATCTTTTCATGTGTTGACCATCTGTATTTCTTCTTTAGAGAAATTTCTGCTCATGTCTTAGGACTTTTTAATCTAATTATTTGGGTTTTTTATGTTATGTAAGTTCTTTATATATTTTGGATACTAACCTTTTGTTGGATAAGTCATTTGTAAATATCTTCTCCTATTCAGTAGGTTGCCTTTTATTTTAATTTTTTTTTTTTTTACTGTTTCCTTTGCTGTGCAGAAGCTTTTTATTTTTATATACTCACAATAGTTTATGTTTGCTTTTGTTTCTCTTTTCTCAGGAGACGTATCAAGAAAAATGTTGCTATGACCAATGTCAGAGAAATTACTGACTGTGCTGTCTTCTAGGATTTTTATGGTTTCAGGTCTCACATTTAGGTACTTAATCCATTGAGTTTATTTTTGTGTATGGTTTAAGAGAGTGGTCCAGTTTCTTTCTTTTTTTTTTTTTTTTTTTTTTTTTTTTTTTGCATGTTGCTGCTCTTTTTTCCCAGCACCATTTGTTGAAGAGATTGGCTTTCACATTGGATATTCTTGCCTCCTTTGTTGAAGAATAATTGACCATATAATCATGCCCCCCCCCCCCTTGGCTATCTATTCTGTTCTTTTTTTTTTTTTGTAAATTTATTTTTTATTGTTCAATTTTCCAACATATAGAATAACACCCAGTGCTCATCCCGTCAAGTGCCGCCCTCAGTGCCCATCACTCAGTCACCCCCATCCCCCGCCCGCCTCCCCTTCCCCCACCCCTAGTTCGTTTCCCAGAGTTAGGAGTCTCTCATGTTCTGTCTCCCTTTCTGATATTTCCCACTCATTTTTTTCTACGTTCCCCATTATTCCCTGTCACTATTTTTTATATTCCCCAAATGAATGAGACCATATAATGTTTGTCCTCCGATTGCCTTATTTCACTCAGCATGTTTTATTTTTTTTAAGATTTTATTTACTTATTTGACAAAGGGAGAGCACAAGCTGGGAGAGTAGCAGAGGGAGAGGGAGAAGCAGGCTCCATACTGAGCAGTAAGCCCAGTGCAGGGACCTGGGATCATGGCCTGAGCCAAAGGCAGGTACTTAACCAACTGAGCTACCCAGGTGCCCGTCTGTTCTATTCTATTGATCTATGTGTCACAATACTCTTGATTATTACAGCTTTGTAGTATAAATGGGATTGCTTTCTTAATTTCTCTTTTTGCTGCTTCATTATTAGTATAAAGAAATGCAATGGATTTCTATACATTGATTTTATGTCCTGTGACCTTACTGAATTCACTTATCAGTTCTAGTAGGTTTTGGGTGGTCTTTCAGATTTTCTTACATAGTATCATAGACATCTGCAAATATTAAACATTTTACTTCTTTATCAATTTGGATGCCTTATTATTCCTTCCCTTTGTCTGGTTGATGTGGCTAGGACTTCCAGTACTATGTTGGATTAAAGTGGTGAGAATGGACATCCTTGTCTTGATCTGACCTTAGGTGAAAAACTCTGTTTTTTTCACCACTGAGTGTGATAACTGTGGGTTTTTCATATATGGCCTTTATCATGTTGAAATATATTCACTCTAAACCTACATTGTTGAGGGTTTTATCATGAATGGATGTTGTACTTTGTTAAATGTTTGTTTTGTACCTATTGAAAGAATCCTATCATTTTTATCCTTCTCTTAATGATAAGACATATCACACTGATTGATTTGCAAATATTGAACCACCCTTAGGATCCCAGGGATAAATATCACTTGATTGTGGTGAATTATTTTTTTTAATGAGTTTTGGATTTGGTTTGCTAATACTTTATCAGAGATTTTTGCAACTATGTTTATCAGAGACATTATAGTATCTTTATATGGTTTTGGTATCAGGGCAATGGTGGTCTTATAGAATGGATTTGAAAGCTTTCTCTCCTCTTCTATTTTTTGGAAAAGTTTACAAAGGATAGGTATTAACTCTTTAAATGTTTAGAATTCAGCTGGACACTGTCTGATCCTGGAATTTTTAGGGGGAATTTTTTTATTACTGATTCAATTTCATTGCTGGCAATCAGTTTGTTCAAATTTTCTATTTCTTCTTGATTCAGTTTTGACAGGTTATATGTCTATCCATTTCTTCCAGGTTGTACAGTTTGTAGGCATATAATTTTTCATAATATTTTCTTATAATTCTGTGCATTTCTGTGGTGTTTGCTGTTATTTCTCCTCTTCCACTTCTGTATTTGTCTTGTTCTGTTTTTGTTGTTGTTGTTGTTGTTGTTCGTTTTGTTTTATTTCTCTCTCTTATGAGTCTGACTAAAGGCTTATCAGTTTTGTTGATCATTTTGGTTTCATCAGTCTTTTCTATTATGTATCTTTGTGTGTATTTTAGTTTCTATTTTATTTATTTCTGCTCTAATCCTTACTATTCCTTTCCTTTTGGGTTTACATGTTCATTTTCTAGATCCTTTAGATATTAGGTTTGGCTGTTTATTTGAGTTGTTTTGTTTTGTTTTTGTGTGTGTATGGTGGCTTTTGTTTCTTTGTTTCTTTTTTTTTAATTATTTTTATTTTTTTTTGTATTTTTTTGTTTGTTTGTTTGTTTCTTTTTTTAAAGATTATTCATTTATTTATTCATGAGAGACACAGAGAGAGAGGCAGAGACACAGGCAGAGGGAGAAGCAGGCTCCATGCAGGGAGCCCAACGTGGGACTGGATCCCGGGTCTCCAGGATCACACCCTGGGCTGAAGGCGACACAAAACGGCTAAGCCACCCAGGCTGCCCTCTTTGTTTCTTCTTGAGATTAACTAGTATTGCTATAAACCTTCCTCTTAAAACTGCTTTTATTACCTTCCAAAGATTTTGGACTACTGTGTTTTCATTTTCATTTGTCTCCATGTGTTTTTTTTTTTTTTTTTTTTTCCTCTCTGTTTCTTGGATGACCATTCATTGTTTAGTAGTATGTTATCTGATCTCCATGTATTTGTGCTCCTGCCAATTTTTTTCTTGTGGTTGATTTCTAGTTTCATATTATGATCAGAAAAGATGCATGATATGATTTCCATCTTTTTGAATTTGTTGAGGTTTGTTCTGTGGCCTAATATATGATCTCTTTTGGAGAATGTTTCATGTGTACTTAAATAAATGTGTATTCTACTGTTTTAGGATGGAATGTTCAGAATATGTTAGACCCATTTGGTTCACTGTGTCATTCAAAGCTATTGTTTCCTTGTTGATATTTTGTTTAGATGATCTGTTCATTGATGTAAGTAGGGCATTAAGATCCTCTACTACTATTACTCCCTTTATGTTTGTTACTAACTGCTTTATGTATTTGGGTGTTCCAATACTGGATGCATAAATATTTACAATTCTTATAGGTTCTTGTTAGATTATTCCCCTTATGATTTTATAGAGTCTTTCTTTGTCTTGTTATATTCTTTGTTTTAAAGTCTATTTTGTCCAATATAAGAATTGCTCTCTCAGTGTTCTTCACATCCATTTGCATGGTAAATGCTTTGTCATCCACTATACTCATTCTGCACATGTATTCAGGTCTGAAATGAGTCACTTATAGGCAGCATAGAGGTGGGTCTTGCTTTTTTATCCATCCCATCATTCTGTCTTTTGATTAGAATGTTTAGGCCATTTACTATCAAAATAATTATTGACAGGCATGTAGTTTTTTGCCATTTTGTTACTTGTTCGTGGTTGTTTTGTAGTTTTTCTGTGTTCCTTTCTTTTCTTGCTCTCTTCTGCCACTATTGGTTGCCTTTTTTTAGTGATACATTTGATTTCCTTTTTATTTTTTGCATATCTATTACTCATTTTGGTTTGTGGTTACTATTTGGTTGTATATATGTACATGTATCTTCTTCATATATCAGTCTATATTAAGTTGACAGTTGATCAAGTTTGAACCCATTCTTTATTAAACTGGAAATGTTTTTCTCCAAGCTATACGGACTCTAGTGGGTATAGGATTAAAACTAATTCTACCAATTCAGTAAAATCTTTTAAGTATTCCAATCATTTTACAGAAATTGACAAGCTGTTGCCAATGTCCATATGAAAATACAAAGAAAAGTGAATATTCAAACCTATGGTGAAAAATAAAATGCTACAGAGTGAAAACATGCTGATGTGTTATCTTACTCCAAAGTTCAGTAATCAGGGATCCCTGGGTAGCGCAGCGGTTTGGCGCCTGCCTTTGGCCCAGGGCGCGATCCTGGAGACCCGGGATCGAATCCCACATCGGGCTCCCGGTGCATGGAGCCTGCTTCTCCCTCTGCCTGTGTCTCTGCCTCTCTCTCTCTCTTTGACTATCATAAATAAATAAAAATTAAAAAAAAAAAGAAAAAAAAAAAACAAAGTTCAGTAATCAAGAGAAATAGCTTATGAATAGATTCATGTAGATCAATGAAATGGAATTGACAGTGTATAGCCACAGGTAATATTAATGAAATGGAACCTCTTCCTTAAATCATATACAAAATGTGACTCAAATGGTTCATGTGATTAAATAATACTAGAGGAATCCTCTAGAAGTTTAAAAACAGTTCCTCTAGTGCTCATTTAATGTTATAATTCCATTTGCAAAGTAAATCTTTCCTTATTAGACAGGAGTGGCCCCCCCAGAACAAGAAGGGAAGATTATCAATTGAAAAAAGAAAACACCGCCACCAACAAAATGCTTTCCTGTTGTCTTTCCCCACTCAAAACCTGGATACTGCCAATAAGTAATACTAATATATTTAAATTATAGTTATACTATATTAGCAAGGATCTTGGACAGTGAACTATCCATATGCTTTATTTTGCATTTCTTGATTGTTAAATATTGTTTTTGTGCCCTTCTTTTTAAGCAATAGCTTATAGATATTATTCTGATAAAATGTGGTAAATATATCTTTAGCTATGTATAAACAATTACAAGATGCTGAAATGTATAGCTATATTTTAAAATCAGTTTTATCAGAATATACATTTATTTTTACCTATCTAGATATTGAATATGGTATACTGAATAAAAGTTTTTATATATACATGAAATTAATTTTGTTTGTGATTTGAACATATTGATTTATTGGTAAAAGCTTATTGCCATTGGAAGAGCCAGATAATTTTGACCAAAAAATAAAGTGAATTTTAACAAATACTTACAATAATGAGCAATTAACATGCTTTAAGTTTTAAACATCTGAGTAAGGTAATTTGAACTATTTTCTCAATTTTATGTGAAGTTTCATAATATTGAAAAAAATATGTTCTATATATTTCTACCTCTACGGAAGATTACAAATAAAGTGAAGTAAAAGGGTAATTATTTTCCTTCCTTGTCTTAAACATTTGAGAGGTTTTTTGAGGTAAAATTCATATGCTATAAATTTTACTGAATGTAAGTGTACAGTATAATAATTATAAGAACTTTTTGTATGATGATGAAGTGTTAAGAGCAGACACCTTACTGTTTTTCCTGGTCTTATAAAGGAAGCAGTCTTTCACCATTGACTATGATACTAGCCATAGGTTTTACGTACTTTTTATGATTTTAATGAAATTCTCTTCTATTCCTATTTTTTGGATATTGTCAAATGCTTTTCCTGAGCCTATTGAGGAAATCACATGGGGAATTGCATTAAATGATATTCAAAAATTAAAATAACTTTGCATTCCTAGAATAAATCCCATATGGTAGTGGTTGAGAATTTATTTTTATACATATCATGAGATTTGATAGAATATTATTGTGTTAAGGGCTTTCATGTCTATATTCAGGAAGAACATTGATCTGGTTCCCTTTTCTGTATTTCTGCCTTTCTTTCCTTCTTTCCAACCTTTCCTTCTTCTTTCTTTCTTCATTTCTTTTCTCTTGGATCTTTGTTTACCCTTCATGTCATGATAAAAGGTGTCCTCACAGAATGAATTAGAAAGTATTTCCTCTTCTTAATAATTTATGAAGGGTTAGTTTTATTTCTTCCACAAATGTTTGAAAGAATTCTTTGTGTGGATATTTTTAGTTGCTTGTCTTAAATTATAAACAATATAAGCTTACAGATGATATCTTTTCATATTTAGATCCTCCAAATCACCTAAGCATGAAACATTACCAAAAAAGTCAAAGACTTGAAAATTATAGTTCACAATATTCTTAGGAGGATGAGTAAACCGGTTACATTGGAGCTAAGAGTAAGTAATGAGTGTCTGAAAGTACATTAATGACAATTGAAGCTCATTTTAATTGAATTAAAATTTACAGAAAATAACTATTACATCATTCCCATGATACTTCGAGTTTTGATAATGTACAACATAAAAGTCAAATTGCATTTTTTAATGCTAGTGCATTTGCTCATACTGTGTTTTGTGTGGTACATGTTTGTGTGTCTGTATGTGAACTTTAAATATGAGTTATATTGCCACTTTTTCTTATGACCACAAAGAAGTTTAAACCTAGCTATTCTCTTTCACTTTGCAGGATATTTCAAGTAAGTCTTCTGTTTCTCAACTGTGGTGCTCTTATATTTGCTAATTCTTTAAATTACTTATTCATTATTTTGTGGAATACCATCTCACTAGATATCTGACATTCTCAAAGAAATTTGATACAGCTCACTTGAAATAATTGTAATTTTATGTTAAAATACTGGTTTTATGTTCTGAAAAGTATGTACTATATTTTTAAGAATAGATAAGCCAAAAATATGTCAGATGTTACAGTTTTTGTTCAGTCTTAAAAAGTTATATCTGAATCAGAAATCTAATACTGTGACATATTTATCACAAAAGGTAAATATTAACTTAATTTTTAAGACATTGAAGGTGTATCAACAAATGACATATGTGCTACATAATATTTTTTCTCACAAATTTAAGATTTCTTCCCAACAGAATCCTAAATGGTACTTCAAATGCCACCTTCTTTATGTACTGCTTTGATAACATTACTCACCTTTTTAGAATTACAGCCTTTGCTTCAGGACAAATTTCTTTTTTTTTTTTTTTTTTTTATGATAGTCACAGAGAGAGAGAGAGAGAGAGGCAGAGACACAGGCAGAGGGAGAAGCAGGCTCCATGCACCGGGAGTCCGAAGTGGGATTCAATCCCGGGTCTCCAGGATCGCGCCCTGGGCCAAAGGCAGGCACCAAACCGCTGCGCCACCCAGGGATCCCAAGGACAAATTTCTTTATTCTCGTCTTCAGTTTTGCTAACTATGCTTGATCATATAAATCTCCCTAAATTACAAGTAACTTTGCTGCTTCTGCTTTAAACTAAGTGACCCACTATGTTTGCAAAATGATCTAACTCCTCAGATTTAGTGTCTCAAGAACTGACATAAAGGATATTTTGTCTTATGTATTAGTGAAGAAAAGCTCCTTCTATTCAAAATTACAACTATGTATCCTTGGTTCTCACAAAACTCTAGGACTCAATTTCTCAACTGAAAATTCTTCACATAGACCACTTAGTTTATAAAGCTTCACTTCCAATTTAGACTTTGGATAGACCACAAGTAATTGAACAACAAAATAAGCCTTTCTGTAGCCCTTATTTGATGCTAATAATAAAAGTAGTTTCCATTTGTTTTGTGACAAATATATACAAAACAATACTGTTCAAGGAATTTTATTAAAATATTTCATTTAATCCTACAATTTAGTTATTATATTCATTTCACAGTAGAAGTCTTACCTAAAGCTGCACAGCTAGTAGTAACTAAGACAGTATCAGTCTGACTATAAATCTGATTTTCTTTCCACTGTGTTATTCTTTTCTATTCTTCACCTTTGTTTCCCAAGACTAGAAGCACATATGGATTAATTCAAATAATAAATGTAAATCCTAATTTCTTACAGCTTCTTTAAGGAAGCTAAGATGATAATAAAGTGTGGGTGGCAAACTAAGGAAAACAAATTTCCTTAATATGTACTAAATTTCATATAATGTACTAAATGCTTACAATATGTTAAGGTTGCCATATTCTCATTGCCACCTTTTGAGTTACAGATAATTAATCTCATTTTAGAGTTGAATAAACTGAAGCTCAGGAAGGTTAATTGCTTTGCACAAAGTAACAAAGCTAATAAAGAAGAACAAAAATACAAACCTGAGTCTCTGTAATGCATAAAGCTCTCTGCCTTCTTACTCACACATCGATGCTCCTGCTGATTAGCATTTTATAAAAAAGAAAAGCTAATAATATTATGGTCTTTTTTTTTCCTAAGGTTTTCCAGTTTCATTCTCCATAAAGATCCTTTCCTTAGCCTTGATTTTCTGCAATAATTATGACTGTCTTCCACGCCCCCACACTATACAGGTACTCTCTAGTATTGAACTCACATGCTTTAATTTTTTAAACATTTTAACATGGGCAGTTTCAAATATAGTATAATGAATCCTCATGCATCATTTACCAGGCTCCAAAAAGTATCAGTATTTATGATCAAATATCCTTGTTTAATCTGTCTCCACGTACACTTTACACTATCATTCAGCTTTTCAGATAGCATTTGAATACAGTGAAATGCACAGTATGAAATATATAATTTTGATAAATGGGAACATAGGATCCACATTGTCAATAAAGATGTAGGATATTTTCATCAGTCCAGATATTTTCTTATGTCCCTTGCTGGTCTATCATCATTGACTCCAGAGATAACCATGATTTTTTTCACTATAAATTAGTTTTTTCTGTTCTAGAATTTCATACATATTCACTCATATGTATATACTATTATGTGAGCAGATTCTTGGGTTCACCATAATATCTTAATTTCATCCGTGCTGTTGTGTCTATCAATAAATTGTGGAGTTTTTTTGCATAATATTTACCCGTGATATGACTATACCATACATCAATTATCTATTTTCCATTTGGGTTACTTGTTTTGGGCTGCTAAAAAACTGTTGTGAGGCACACCTGGGTGGCTCAGTGGTTGAGCATCTGTCTTCAGCTAAGGTTGTAATCCCGGGGTCCTGGGATCAAGTTCCACATTATGCTCCCTGCAGGAAGGCTGCATTCCCTCTGCCTGTGTCTCTGCCTCTCTCTATGTCTTTCATAAATAAATAAAATCTTAAAAAAAGAAAAGAAAAGAAAAAGCAACTGCTATTAATATTTGGATCCAGAATCTTTCAGTGGACAAATGTATTTATTTATTACCTGGAAATGGGATTGCTGGATAAAATTATTACTTTGTAAAATTTTTCAAATCTTTATTTCCAAATTATAATCTTTACATTCTCATCAGCAATGAATGTGAGAGTTCTGGTAGCTCCACATCATCATTGGCATCTGAGTGTTGTCAGCCTTTATACATTAAGGCTGTCTAGTAGATGACTAATAGTATCTTATTGTGGCTTCACTGTATATTTCTCTGATGACTAATGATAAAAGTCATGAAGATGTTCTTGTGGATTTTATTCTAAATGCTTTATTGTTTTAGTTTTTACAGTTAGGGATATTCTCCATCTTGAATTAATTTCTGTGTATTTTATAAAGTAGGGTTTATAGTTTTCTTTTCATATCAGCATATATAGTGGTACCAGTACCATTTGTTTAAAAAAGCCATATAAGTATGGATATATTACTCATTTCTCCAATCACAATTATTGGCCTCACTCCATCTATTCTTAAGCTAACACCACACTTACTTCATTTTGGCATTTTCATACTACTGCTATGTCTATTTAGCTA
This sequence comes from Vulpes vulpes, assembly GCF_048418805.1. Classification (NCBI taxonomy): domain Eukaryota; kingdom Metazoa; phylum Chordata; class Mammalia; order Carnivora; family Canidae; genus Vulpes; species Vulpes vulpes. The sequence goes on from NC_132781.1 coordinate 67,931,213, forward strand.
TCTATCTAATATTCTTATTCTGAGGATTATAATATATACTATTTACAAAATTAAAATTATAGTGCTCTGTGTTAAATCTAGGAAAGTTGTAACAGAACAGTTTTCCAACACTTTATATTGTGCAATTTATATCACATATTTTCTGTCTACTTATGTTGCAATCCCCTAATTAACTAACTAATTAGTTAATTAATTTTTGCTTTTAACAGTCATATGCTTTGAAAATAATTTAAGGATATATATTCTTGGTCTTTTTTTTACCTCCTTTATTGAAGGATAATTAACATACAATCAACTACACAATCCCAGATTTTAAGCTACACTACAAACGGTGGTATTTGAAACTATATGATCCTGCCACAAAAGTATACACATAGGTGAAGGGAACCAGACAGCCCAGAAAGAAACCCAGATTAAATAATTAATTAACCTACAAGGAAGACAAGAATATTCTGTGGCAAAAAAAAAGACAGTATCTTCTATAAATGGTGCAAACTGGACAACTACAAGCAAAAGAATGAAACTGAACCACTTACTTACATTATACACAAAATAAACTCAAAATGTATTAAAGACCTAAGTGTAAGACCTGAAACCATAAAACCCCTAAAAGGCAGTAATCTCTTGGACCTCACTCCTAGCAACATTTCCCAGATATATCTCTTCAGGCAAGGGAAACAAAAGCCAAAATTTAGACTACACCAAAATAAAAAGGGTTTGCACAGCCTAGGAATCTATTAATGAAATGAAAATGCAATCTATGGAATGAGAGAAGGTATTTGCAAATAATATACCTGACAAGGGATTAATTCAACACCCCCAAAACAAATATTCTGATTTAAAAAAATGGGCAGGGGAAATGAATAAACATTTTACAAAAAAAGAAAAAGAGATGGCCAACAGACACATGAAAAGATGCTCAACATCACTAATCATCAGATCATCAGGGAAATGCAAATCAAAGCCACAATGAGATATCATCTCACACCAGTCAGAGTGGCTATTATAATAAAGACAAGAAACACCAAGTGTTGGTGAGGATGTGAAGAAAAAGGAACCCTTGTGCATGGTTGGTGGAAATAAATATGGTGCAGCCACTATGGAAAATAGTATGACTGTTTCTTCAAAAGATTAAAAATGTAAATACCATGTGATCCTGTACTTTTGCTACTGGGTATTTGCCCTAAGAAAATGAAAGCACTGATTTGAAAAGATGTATACACTACTGTTTATTGCAGCATTAGCATTATTTCCAATAGCCAAGGTACGGAAGCAACCATTCATTGATAGATATGAATGAATAAAGGAGATGTGATATATATATCCACTGTGTATGTATCTCTAAGCATACACATATATACAATGTATATTATGTATATGTACATGTGCATGTGTATGTATATACATACAGGTACACACACACAATGCAATGTTACTTAGCCATAAAAAAGAATGAAATTATGTCATTTGTTGCAACATGGATGGATCTAGCAGGTATTATGCTAGAAGTGAAATAAGTCAGACAGAAAGACAAATACCATATGATTTCACTTTTATGTGGAATCTAAACAACAAAACAAATGAACAAACAAAACATAAACAGACTTCTAAATACAATGAACAAACTAGTGAATGCCAGAGTGGATGTAGGTAGCAGAAAGGGCAAAATAGGTGAAGGGGATTAAGAGGTACAAATTCCCAGTTATAGAATGAACCGTTCATGGATATGAAAGGTATGGCATAGGGAATATAGTCAATAATATTCTAATAACTTTGTAACTACATTTATTAAGGTGAGTGTTGGGTAATGTATAGAACCATCAAATAAGTATGTTGTATCCTTGAAACTAATATAACATTGTCAACTTATTTTCAGTTAAAAATGAAAAAGAAATACAATCTACAATTTAATAAGTTTTGATACATGCATATGCTCATTAAACCATTAAAGCAATACGATAACAAGCACATCCAACACTTCCATAGGCTTTCTTTTGCCTCTTAGTAATTCTGTCCTCACATTTGTTGCCATCCCCAAACAAGCAATCATTGAGCTGCCTTTTGATACTATAACGTGCATTTGAACAATTTTGTATAAATGTATTTATACAGAATTTATCATTTGATCTGGTTTCTAACTGAATATAATTATTTTATTTTTTAAAAGATTTTATTTATTTATTCATGAGAGACACAGAGAGAGAGAGAGAGAGGCAGAGACACAGGCAGAGGGAGAAGCAGGCTCCATGCAAGGAGCCGGATGTGGGACTCGATCCCGGGTCTCCAGGACAGGCCCTGGGCTGCAGGTGGTGCTAAACCGCTGTGCCACCGGGGCTGCCCAATATATTTATTTTAATATTCATACATGTTCTGCATACCAGTAACTCATTACTGAGTAGTATCCTGTTGTATGAATATTGCAAAATTGTTTAACCATTGAATTTCTGGTGGGCATTTGAGTTGTTTGAATTTTTGGCTATCACAAAAAATTATGTATCCTAGACTTGAATGTCTGTTTCCTCACCCAGATTAGGGTTTACAGCTGTCATTTTATCAAATAAACCTTCTGCCCCTTGTTCCCTCTCTTCTTCTGGGACTCCTATGATAGGAATGCTATTATGCTTTATGGAGTCACTGAGTTCCCTAAGTCTACATTCATGATCCAATATTTTTCTTTCTCTCTTCTTTTATGCTTTATTATTTTCCATAATCTTATCTTCAATATTAATTATTTCTTCTTCTACTTCTTTCATCCTTGTGGTTGTTTATATCAAATTGGTTTTGCATCTTGGTTATAGTATTTTTTTATTTTGGCCTGACTAGTTTTGGGATCTTTTATCTCTGTGGTAAGGGACTCCCTGATGTTTTCTATGCTCTTTTTAAAGCTCAACTAGTATCCTTATGAGTGGTGTTTTAAATTCTAGTTCAGGCATAGTACTTATATCTGCTCTGATTAAATCCCTGGCCGTGACCTCTTCTTATTCTGCCTTTTGGGATGAATTCTTCTGTCTTGGTATTTTGTCTAGGTCTTTCTTCTGTGTGTAAAGTCTGTTATGTTTCCTGTTCCTGAAAGCAATGGCTGTATTAAGAAGATGTTCTATACTGTCCGGGGCCTGACGCTTCAGGAAGTGCTTCTGCTGTATACTGTGTCCACTCTTTGATTGCTCTTTGATTCAGGTCAGACCTCTGCAGAGTTTCTTTTTTGCCTGCAGTGGAAAGTGTTTGGACCTTGTCCACTGCATGACGAGTTTTAACTAGGTATGTTTTGGACTGCTTGTTAAAAGATGCTAGATACTATTTCCGCTAGGGCTGAGGCTTTGCATCTTTCTATGATAGGTAGACTTGGTGAGTGCAGGGGGTTTATGCTGGTCTTGCTGATACTTTGACTCTATGGCACACTTGCCCTAATGAAAATGCACTTGCAAAACACAGAGGGGCGGAGCTTGGTGTAAGTGGCTCAAGCCTCCACTGTGAGCAGTGTACTGTTGACTGAAGTCTGTCTGTACTGATGGATGAGGGTAAAAAATGGCATCAGCCCACTCTCTCTTACCCAGAGAGGGAGGTCACACCCACTGCTATTCAGGAAGCCATCAGAGAAGAGCAAACAATCTCCCCTCCTTTGTCCCAGGCTTCTCTTCCCTCAGAATCCTGCCTTTACCCTGTGTCCAAGCCATCTGCCACCTCAGCAATGTAGTGCTTCCATGTAACTGGCACAGAAACAGACACATGGAGCAAGAGAACAGGAGAGAAAACCCAGAAATAGACCCACAACTATATGGTCAACTAATCTTTGACAAAGCAGCAAAGAATATCCAGTGGAAAAATAGACAGTCTCTTCAATTAACGGTCTTTGGAAAAACTGGAAAATGGCATGTGATGAATGAAACTGGATCCCTTCTTACACTACGCAGAAAAACACATTCAAAATAGATAAAAGATCTAAATGTGAGACAGGAAACCATCAAAATCATAGAGGAGAATCACAGACAGCAACCTCTTTGACATCAGCTGTAGGACTTACTAAACACATCTTACTAGAGAAATCTCTGGACACAAGGGAAACAAAAGCAGAAGTGAACTACTGGGACTTCATCAAGATAAAAAGCTTCAGGGGGTACGTCTCTGGGAAGAAAGGGGAACCCTCATACACTGCTGGTGGGAATGCAAACTGGTGCAGCCACGCTGGAAAACAGTATGGACATTCCTCAGAAAGTTAAAAATAGAACTACCATAAGATCCAGCAATTGCATTACTAGGTATTTACCCAAAGGATACAAAAATACTGATTCAAAGGAATACATGTGCCCGGATATTTTTTGCAGCATTATCGACAATAGCCAAAATTATGGAAAGAGTTCAAATGCCCATCAACTGATGAATGGATAAAGAAGTGGTATATATATATATATATATATATATATATATATATATATATATATATAATTTATATGTAAATGAAATGAATTATTCATTTTATAAGTGAGCATTATATATTATATATAATTATATATATAATGGAATATAACTCAGCCACCAAAAAGAATGAAATCTTGCAAATTGTGAGGATATAGATGCAGCTAGAGTGTACTTTGATAAATGAAACAAGTCAGAGAAAGACAAATACCATATGATTTCACTCACATGTGTCATTTAAGAAACAAAACAGATGAACATAGAGGAAGGGGAAAAAAAGAGGGAGACAAACCATAAAGGACTCTGGACCATGGAGAACAGAGTTTCTGGAGGGAAGGTGGGCTAAATAGGTGATGGGTATTAATGAGGACACTTGTTATGATGAGCACTGGGACTAGGTGTTATAGGTAAGTGATGAATCACTAACTTCTACTCCTGAAACCAATAATACACTATATGTTAACTAACTAGAATTTAAATAAAACCTTGACACAAAAAATAATTATGCTGTGAACATTTATGTATAAATCTTTGCATGGACATATATTTTCTCTTATATACATGGGAGTGGAATGGCTGCATCATATTGTAGCTGTGTATCTAATAGGATAAGAAACTACCAAGCTGTTTTCTTAAGGGGTTGTACCACTTCATGTTCCTTTTAACAGTATATGAGAAATCCAGTTGCTTTACATCTTCACCAATGTGGTTTCCTTCAGTCTCTTTCTCTCTTCAGTTGTAGGCATTCTAATAGTTGGGTAGTGGTATTTCACTATCACACTGTAATGTGATAGTTGGTATAATTTGTCCTCCTAATAGACTGTGAATTCTTGATGTCAGGCATTGAGTCAGTCTATGAACCAATCACTTAGCATTTTATCTTCAAAAGTTGGTGCTTAAATAAATTTATTTAATTAAATTGAATTTTTAGCATGTAAAATCATATATTTTATAATTTCTCCTTGTATTTTGTAGGTCAGTGGAAAAAATGAACATTTGAGCAATTTCAGGATTGGCCTTGTAAATAGCTTTCCTTTGACTATTCTTCATCTCAAAATCCAAAAGCACGATAATATAATTTTTATGTTCTTAATTCACTCAAATCTTTGAAATTATGAAACCCACCCACACAGTTTTATTTTTAAAGTTATAAGTGAATAAAATTCCACTTAGCTCAATCTGCAGTCATATTTATTTCCTTAAAGATAAATGGGCATTTGTAACTGTTTAGTTCTTAAAAAATGTGTGTGGTTAATTTTATTTATTCCATTATTATAGGGATCAATTAAAAATATTTTATTTTACATTTTGTTTAAAATGTATTTTGCTCTTTCTAAAATTAATTTTTCATTCTTTTGAAATGTAAAACATACAATACATACAAGACATCAATAATTGAGAAAGTCCTGAATATATTTTTCTATCAATAATACATTCTCAGGGCAGCCCTGGTGGCTCAGTGGTTTAGCATTGCTTTCAGCCCAGGGTGTGGTCCTGGAGACCTGGGATCAAGTCCCATGTCAGGCTCCCTGCATGGAACCTGCTCCTCCCTCTGCCTGTGTCTCTGCCTCTCTCTCTCTGTCTCTCTCTCTCATATGAATAAATAAATTAAATCTTAAAAAAATAATAATAATACATTCTCAATATACTGTTTAAGCAGAACTATTCAGTATTCAAAATATATTGTTAAGTGGAATCATTATTCAATATTTGTTGCTTTTACTCCTCCCCAAATTTTTACATATCATCATAATTTCCTATTACTGATAAAAGGTTTTCATTTGAAAAAAAATAACATAATATTAAGGATCATTTTCTGCTATAAACTGAATGTTTATGCCCCTCGCCCCCATCCCACTTGAATTTCAAATGTTGAAACCCTAACCCCAAGGTGATGGTATCAAGAGGTATGGCTTTTTGGAGTGATTAGGGCATGAGAGCTGAGCCCTCACGAATGGTACTAGTACCTTTATAAAAGAGATACCGGAGGAATCTTTTTACCTTTATGCCATATGAGAACACAGTAACAGGATGGATGTCTATGAACCAGGATGGGGTCCCCGACCAGACACTGAATTTACTGGCAACTTGATGTTGGATTTCTCAACCTCTAGAACTTTGAGAAAGAACTATCAGCTGTTTATAAGTCACCTAGTCTATGACATCTTGTTAGAGTAGCCTGAGACGTTTTCTACCTGGTGAGAAAGAGCAATTTTTTCACAGAAAAAAATAAAATAAGATAATTAGAAAGCCAGGCACTATAAAATAAGACCAAAAAATAGTTAATTTCCGATGGCAGAGAACTGATTCAACACATATGTATCATTAAAGATAGACTGAGATATATTTAATTCAACTGTTTTTTTAAATCTATACTTCCATATGTACACCCAATGGAATTTTGAATCACCCTTTACAATCCAGTATTTAAACATTAAAAGAAGAACGGAAGATTTTTTTTAAAAAAAGAAATAAAAAGCGTTTATTATAGAGTAAGGTTTTTGTCTTAATGTGAACCATCTGAATTGCTACCATTTTGGAGAAGGCTGTACTGTCTGCTCAGAACACTGTGGTTTTGTTGCCCGAAACACTGCTAGCAGGTGGTAAAGATGAGGACAAGACAGAAAATGGAACACATGCCATTTGAGAAAGAATGGCCCGCTCTGTCTAGTTCTAAAAATTATTAAATGACAATTCTACAATATGTTGTGTTGGAATTTGATAGCCTACTCTACGATGTCCTAATAAAAATAAAAAGTACATTTCACCAAAAGTTTGTAAATATTGGTGTTTATATTCTCTACAATACTAAGTTAGTAATATTTAATAATGATTAATGTTATTACTGAAAGCCTTTCACTCTCAGAAGCTGTATAAGCTGGCAAGGTGGATTAGTGACACATGTTTCATTTTTGTTATATTGAGACTCTATAAAATGACATATTCAATTCCTACCTGAGTTGACTCAGCTCTTCATTTTTTTTAATATAGATAAAATTGCTTACCATAATGTTTATTGAGGGTTCTCCTTTGAGAGATTTTTTAAATACTCAGTTGTTCCCTAATGTCCTGGGATTTTTTTCTTTTTTTTTTTCCTGCTCAGGAGTGCTTTCAACAAGGCTGACTGATTTCAACTCCAAGTCAAGGTTTATTTAAAGTAGAACTTAATCAATCTCCTACTTCATGGAGGGTGACCCTAAAATGTCTAAGGACGGAGTGACAGAGGAGATGACAAATTAAATTTCAGTGCTCACCACTACCTTATAATGTCGATCAGTAGACCAACTGCTCCATATCCTTCATCATCTAGGATTTTTTTTTTTTTACTGCTGCAGTCATAACTCAGAATTAAATTTTTAAATATAAATATATGAAGTCTGACATGTTTGGGAATTAAAGTGACAAAGGATGCAACAGTGACTATCAGATATCGTCCATCTGCAGAATTTTACATATGATATTACAAAGAGAGTAAATGCTAAGAAAGTTGTGGTATTAATATACTAACTTCTATGGGAACAATCTTTAACGGTTGTCAGTTGCTAGGCACTCAACAAATAGTCATTAAATGCCTATCATGTGCTAAACATTGTTATATGTATTCCCGGGATACAACACAAAAAATGATGCGCTGTCTTTAAAGAAATTACAAAGGCTTAGATCTACCTAGTTCTTGAACCCATCCCTGAGCAAGTATAGGGCAGGTAGCAGGAAATGGGATCTGAAATAAATTTAGCTGCAATGAGCAGAGTGAACCTCCCTTGTTGCTATGAGCTGCTGTGTTGAATATAACAAGTAAGCTCACTGTCTTCATTCAAGTAAGCTCACTGTCTTCATTATCTAACCTTGACATGGACTTTTTGTTTGGATGATTTTATCCCCAGTGGGATTAGAGTTAGGCCCTGAGTTTCAGCCTGTCCTTTTCATGCAGGATTCAGAAAACCTGCCTGGACAAGGCGGATAGTTGGCTGAGAATTAAGATGTATGGTTCTATCTGATTCTGAACATCACTACTACCTAACAGTTTGACCAACTTAGTACAATGGTTTGTTCACCTTCCTGGCTCTCGTTTCTAATTTGGATATAGCTCACATTCAACCTAATCATTTAATAAAAAAAATGAGCAAACTAAGGTGTGAGATCCAAATCTGACCCTCCCTTGTTTTTATAAATTAAGTTTTTGGAACATAGTCACACCCATTCATTCACATATGGTCTATGGTTGTTTTCATGCTAGGACAGTAGACTTGAGTAGTTGCAAAACAGACCATATGGACCACAAAGCTGGAAGTATTTATTGCCTGTCTCTTTACAGAAAAGTTTGCTGAGCCTTGCTGTAAGACTTCTATTTGAACAGTTGTTAACTATACACATTATTTTTCTGACAAGTGGATTTGCATATTTTACTATCAGTCTAAACATTTTGGGTTTTTTTTCTGCCCAATGTAATTTCTGTCGTTCCAGCATATCTCCCCAAGAAGCTTACCTGATGTGTAATATTAAGTTATTTCCTTCTTGTTCACTGTGTAATGTTTCCTGATAGCTACTCATAGGCAAAATGATGATAAAGATAATGAGACTAATAAGAGAAAATACTTCTTTTCACAGGTACCACTTCTACTCTTTCACTTCTCTTTGAAAAAGAGGCCATGAGGACTAATTAATCACCATGTTAGATTTATAAACCCTTTAACAGAAATAACCTTATTTGTTTTACTACTCTCTGTAGTTGGGTTTCTTTTTGCTCTTTTTCTTGCATGGAAATGAAACTGAGGATTCCGGAATTTGCACCTGAGAAGTCACAGTTTAAGAGCTTAGGTGTTGAAACCAATGAGACTGAGCTTATTTCCCAGCTTCACCTCTACGCTCTGTAAATAAATTATCATATTGCATTCCAAAATTGTTAATTACTAAAATTAGTTCAAAATAAATCAGTATGTTGTTTTCTATATGATCAGGAACATTGACTGCAGTGAAGCTACTTAGATTTTAATTAAAATTTTATTTTATTTTCCTTGAAAAATGTGATTTTATATTTTTAATATACATACACATAGATTTCATGTAGGTTTGAGTATATATGACATTTCAAAGGCTGTAAGTCATCAGTATGCTCTTGCCACAACCAGTATCATTTGTTATATTGAGCATCCTCAAAGGGCTTGACAAATAATAACGTGCTATATGAATGAAACAGGTAATGAGAGTGTTCCCTCCACGCTTGAAACCAGACCATCTTTACTGTCAGCAGTGCTTATGTAGAACATGTAAGAGTTCTTTAGAACTGTTGATCACATTTTATCTTGAGTTTTGCTAGAAAAACTAGCTTTAGTATCCTCTATTTTCATGAACTACCCACAGAGGGATCAAGTATAGCTCAGTATCTCTGAAGGTGCACATCTTAAAAAGCCTTTGTAAAAAAAATGTATTTTAGTAGTAATTACAGAAAAACAATTTTATCTCCAAATAGTACTGACCCTGCAGTTAGATGTTTTAATAGAATATAAAAGTTTTAAAAGATAAGCATGCAAATATTTAAAAGAAAATTCAAATCTGAAAATTATTTTTAAAAGTAAGAAAAAAACAAGTAAAGGAATACAAAGGAAAATGCTCAAATAAACTTGCAAACATTTGTCATGCTGTTTGATATAATAAATAAAACAGTAATGGTGAAGAATAGTAGACCTTATTAATAGCGCACATATCTTCTGGCCCCATACATGTCCAGATTGAATGTAAACAATACATAGTAAATATATTTACATCATAAATAAATATATCTTACATATGTAATATTTATCTTAATATATGTAATACATAAAATACTAATAAAATATATTTACCTTATTGCACTGAGAAGGAAACTGAAATTAGATAGGAAAAAGATCATCTGTGTGTGTGCATGTGTATGCTGTGTTTATTCAGAAAGATGATGGGAAAGGTAGTTCTCAAGTTATTAACAAGTGGTTTAATCTGAGTTATATGTGAAAAGCTTTATTTTTTCTTTTTACTTTTCTATATTGTTAAATATTCTATTGAAAATATATTATTTTTGAGAATATATTATTTTTAAAATAACAAAAAGCTATTTTTTCCAAAAATTGATCTTGCCTTACCAATAAGGTACTTAAAAGTATAAAGCTGAGTTCCTTGGTGCGCATATAATTTCCTTCATAATCTGACTAGTTTTGTTCAATCTGATTCTTAGATTTCTCCACGTAACATATGTGTCCATAATACCAAAATATTTAAAAATCTCCAAAGGCCATTTCTTTCATGCTTCCATGTAATTTGTGAATTGTTTTCCTTAAGTTTTATCCTCCATTTAATTATCCATCAAACCAGTGCTCAAGCAATATCGTCTAGCCAACTCAAGCCAAGTGAGAGCCAATCCAGAGCCCAGAGAATCTAACCAGACCAGATATAAAAAGTAACATTGACTCTTTAATGTCTCCATTTCTTTAGTTGTAATTGCTATATCTCTCTTATTCTTCAAGTCTAAATCCTGGAGATTAGGGATCCCTGGGTGGTGCAGCGGTTTGGCGCCTGCCTTTGGCCCAGGGCGCGATCCTGGAGACCCGGGATCGAATCCCACATCAGGCTCCCGGTGCATGGAGCCTGCTTCTCCCTCCGCCTGTGTCTCTGCCTCTCTCTCTCTCTCTCTGTGACTATCATAAATAAATAAAAATTAAAAAAATAAATAAATAAATCCTGGAGATTAGAACTAAATCAAGATCAGAACTCATTTTTTTTTTTTTTTACTCTTTCTTCTCTATAATCTGATAATCTCTGTGAAGTGATAGCCAAGAGGACAAAAAAAGACAAATAAAAGCAACTTGTTTTGGTTATGTGCTAACTTCTTTTCCTTTGAGTAGACAATCTCCTATCATGTCCATCCTTACTAATTTCCTAAGTTCAATTAATTGGAGCACCCTCTGTGTTTAAACAATATGCGATATATTGAACTACCTTTTATCAGTCAGGACATATTAAATTCATAAAATACAGTATTTCTGAAATTAGAGATGTATCTTTTTTAAGACTTGATTTATTTATTTGATACAAAGAGAAAGCACAAGCATGGGGAGTGGGGGAGGGAACATGGATACATGCTGAGCAGGAAACCCAATGCAGAGCTCAGTCCCAGGACTCCAGAATCATGACTTGAGATGAAGGCAGATGTTTAATCTACTACTGAGTCATCCAGGTGCCCCAAAGATGTATCTTAATATGAATGGAATGGTGTTTTAGTGTTATAGTATAGTTTGATAGGAAAAATTTTAATTTTGTAGTGTTATATAAGATAATGCTATATCTTACAATCAGCATCTTAAAATTGATTGTGTGTGAGAGCGTTGTGTGTGTTTTGGTCAAATCCTGTAGAATGTAAACTTCTTAATGAGAATGAACACCATGTCTCTGGTATACTTGGCACTTACTAGTCATCCAATTATCATTAGTAAAATTATTAAATAAAATGCTGTCTGCAGCAACATATGTGGATGCATGTGGTCTCATTGGAATGCCAAGTGCCTATACTTAAATAGTCTAGTAAAACCTGGAACATGTTCCAAGATCTGCAACTAAGAAGTATATGCACATCTCCAAAACTGAGTATAAGCAGAGGAAGACAAGCCCAGCCTAAAAATTCTAATTAGAGATGCTAGTGAAAATTAGAGAAAACTCCAGTTAATCCAAATTCATGTTGTCAAGAATTTTGCAAAAAAAAAAAAAAAAAAAAGCATCAGTATTACCAGAAATTATAAGTACATGGTCTAATGGCAGTTGTGTAGAAAGTGCTCTGTTGTAAAGTTACCATCTTTGGTTAGTTTGGAAGTAATGTCTCCATTTCTTTCTCTTTTCACTTTTCTTTTTCTCTACTTTTCTATCAGTTTTCATAAAGACTTCTCTTAGTTCACGAGTTTATGTGTTGATGTGAGTTATAGGCTGAATAATAGTCCTCTAAGATGTCAACACCTGGATCCCCCTCAGAACCTAAGAGTGTATTTCCTTGCATGGTAAAAAGAATTTTGCAGATGATTAAGGGTCAGGACCTGGAGATGCAGAGATTATTTTAAATGATCCCGGTGAACCAAATGTAATCACAAGTGTTCATATAATAAAAAAGTGAAGGTAGGTCTGGCTATAGAAGAGAGTATGAGAGAGAAAAGCAGCATCAGGAGGGAAGCAGAGATTGGAGGGATCCAGCCATAAGCCAAGGAAGTAGGCAACCTCTAGAAACTGGAAGAAGCCAGGAACAAATTCTTCCTTGATACCTCCTGAAGAAAGTAGCCCTGTAGACAATTTGATTTTAACTCTATCAAGGTGCTTCAGACTTCTGACCTCCAGAATAAACTTGTTCTTTTTTTTTTTTTTTTTTTTTTTTTTTTTAGGTTTTATGTATTTATTTGACAGAAAGAAAGTGAGAGCACACAAGTAGGGGAAGCTTCAGGGGGAAAGGGAGAAGCAGGCTCCCCACTGAGCAGGGAGCCCAGATGTGGGGCCCAATCCCAGGACCCTGAGATCATGACCTGAGCCAAAGGCAGGTGCATAACTGATTGAGCCACCCAGGTGCCCCCAAAATTGTTCTAACCACTAAGTTTCTGATAATTTGCTACAGCTGCAATAAGTAAGCTAATACAATGTCCTACAAGTTTAGTTTTTAGTTCTCTCCTAACTATAGTCCCTGGAAAATTTCATCTCTGCCTGAAATTGCAGTCACTATGTATAAGCAGTTGATGCCCAAACCCCTTCTCTGATGAAACACACCTATCTAGATCTTATACATGGAATTTTAATACAAAAGCCCCCATTCAAGGCAGATTCTATGATGTTTGACCGACCACTTCTTTACAGATTACATTTAATTAACCACCAAATCTAAGATTTCATATCCTAATTGTTCCTAATTTACTTATTTTAAGCTCTCCTTTTCTCTCAGAGCACCATTGTGGTAAAACCTATCATGTTTCCATACTGCTGTAAGAGTGACATTTTGAAACACATTTAATTCCATCAATTCTCTTCTCCTAATTTTTTCCTGTTCTTAATTTGTAAGAGATTCTATTATTAATAATATAAATCTTATTTGGTAAGATACATACATCTCTTTATTCCTTTATAGTCTTATCTCAATATGGAATCATCTCCACATGTATGCTTTAAATGATATTGATTATTTCAGGCTAGTTATTTTGGAGAATATCCTTTGTTCTGAATACATGTGATTGTTTCCTCATGAAGCTATTATCCCTGTTCTTTCATCTCCTGTATTTCCTATAAGTGAACATTAGGCTTTTGGGCTGGAATAGATTCAGATGAAACATTTTAAGGATTCATATTTCCTGGGTGATTTTGGTTACTTTATATTCTTCTACACTAGGAATACCATGGTGTGAAGATACAATTCTAAAAATGATCCTCAGTTTGATCACTTCAGAAGGTGTATTTTTAAAATTTAAAATTTATAATTAATATGTAGAGTTATAATGGGCTTGTTTATATCTTTTCTAACAGTTTCATGTAATGAATATAGCATTCACTGACTATGATCAAATGGATTATAACATGGATTGTTATAAAATGGTGATTTTTAAATTTATGAGTTCCCATTCTTCTATAAATAACTATATATATATAATATAATATATACACACAATTCAGACTGTGTATATACAATTATATACACAATTGTATATACACAATTGAATTATACAATCCAAAAACAGATTTTTTATTCAAATTGTTACCATGAAAATATCATTCCTGTACTGTTTACATCAATATCTAATACTTACCACTAAGATAATGGACTGTTATTGATAATTTAAGAACATCTTTACAAATCTAGGATGTTTCAATCTCATGATATATGCTAAATCAATGATGTTAACAAAAGAGACTATTGTTATTCTATATCATAGAGAAAAAGGACCTGTCTAAGCACTCACTGTATGAAATCACTGTTCTAAGGGATTCTTGCATATTCTTTTTCCAGTCAATCCTCAAAATATACTATGTTTCTTGCAGCATTTGTTCACCAGTCCTTACCTGTCATCTTATTTTACAGATCAGAAAATTCATATTCTAAAAGGCTAATTAAGTTTCCCAAGAATACAAAATTAGTAAAAAATGGGCAGAATTTAAATTCCTACCCAGCACAGTGCCTCTCTAAAGTTCTAGTCATCTTTGTTTCACTGTTATGTTTCAAAATAGTGGCTGTATTAGATTCTCCAGAGAAACAGAACCAATAGAAGTGTGTATGTGTGTGTGTGTGTGTGTGGAGAGAAAGAAAGAGAGGGATTTTAAGCAATTGTCTTAGGGAATTGTGGTGACTGGCAAGTCTGAAATCTGCAGGGCAGGTCAGCAGGCTAGAGACTAGGAAAGAGCTGCCGTAGTTTCAAGTGAAAAGTAAATCTAGAGATAGAATTCCTTCTCCCCCAGGAAACCTCATCTTTTTCTCTGAAGCCCTTCAACTGATTGGATCAGACCCATCCACACTGCGGAGTATAATCTGCTTTCCTCAGAATCTACTGATTTCAACACTAGTCACATTAAAAAAACAAACAAACAAAACACACACATATCCACAGAAATACCTAGAATGGCATTTGACCCAATGGCTGTGCACCACAGCCTGGCCAAATTGACACAAGAAATTGACCATTATGGTCATATTCAGAAGATATGCTAAATTTCCATTTTATATGTATATGTTTTAAAGTGCCATGCTTCACACACTCAACTTCCCCAGTGACTCTGCTTTTTTTTCTCATTGAAATAAATATCCACATTTAAATTATTTTTTCCTTGTTTTTTATTGGTTGTGTTGTTTATAGATTCATTAAACTTTCTGTTCACCTATCCATCGATATTTTTGATATTTATTAAGATGTATGATATATTTAAACTAGACTCTATAGGAACTATAATGGCCATCAGTTAATGGCTTCAAATTTTAATCCAGAGACGGTCTTTATTGATGATCCTCTTTGCTGGTCTTATGCACCCCCTTGTAAGATCTTAAAAATAACATTACAATAAAAGCTATGGACAGAGTGTTCTTCTTTGAGAGTGAAAATAATCTCATCGTACTACAGACAAATACTTGACTGAACCCTATTCTCCAAGGAGCACACTAGATCCCAGAATGTTAAATATCCCAGAAAGGCGTAATATCCCATTCAATCTTCATCTTAAGTCAATAAGACATATATGCTTCCAGGAAGGTCAATGTAGGCTTTCAGAAAAGTAGAAAAAGTATAGTATCCCTGAGATACTCCTTGACTACAAGTGAAATTTTGTTTCATTCATTTGGTTTCAAAATGATATCAAATACTTAAAATCCCCACATTCTTTCAAGAATTATATGGAATCTCCAAATTTTCCATCTCAATTCTCCTGCAACTTTAAACTAAGATAATGCATCAGCATGTCCAATAACTGAGGGGAACAAGTGGTAAGCTTTCTTACCTATCATTCAGGTACCACTTCGTTTATCCTGACCTATTCCAATTATTCCCTCATTTTATTATTTTTACATCTACTACACTCTGGATAACTTTGTATTTACTCTTTAAGTCTATAACTTTGACCCTCAGATTGTGGCTGAGGCTCAGCTCTTCAGCTGCTACTTGTTTTAGGTAGAATGCAGCTCTTCAAGATTTAATTTAAAGCTGCAGGTTGGGGCATCTGGGTGGCTCAGTGCTTGAGTGTCTGCCTTTGGCTCAGGGTGTGATCCTGGAATCTGGGATCGAGTCCCACATCAGGCTCCCTGCATGGAGCCTGCTTCTCTCTCTGTGTGTCTCTCATGAATAAAAAAAATAAAATCTTTAAAAAAGGAATTTAAAAAATAAAATTGCGGATTAATTGGCTGGTGTTAAATTGAGTCTTTTCCAATCCCTTGTTTATATGCTTTGGACATGAGACTTACTCTAAAAATAATGTAACACTCCGTGTGGACTGGCAACAATAGGAAAGGGATCATTTGGACATACATATAACATCTATACCAGAAACTCATACCTCTTACGTGTTTTTAGAAACCACTTATAACTTTTAAAAATTCTACAAGCTTTAATAATTTCATTGGAAGCTTTAGTATTATTTAGAAATAGTGATTATAACAAAAGAAATAGTGATTATTCTATTGATTGTGAGGAGCATAGAAATAGCATAGTTACTTTGTTCCTTATATTATTGATACTAAAGAAAAAAATGATACAAGAAAAGTTCTATGGCTCATAGTAAATATGTATCTATTATTGGAAAGGACCCAGTAGAGTTACCTGTTTAGCTTTGGCTCTGACCTTCAATACATCCTAGAGTTTCAGAAAATATTCTTTCGCTAAAAATGAATGAAACTGAAGCAGAGAATTTCAAGAAAGAACTTGAGCCTCAAGGGATACGCCTGTACACAGATTAGCATGGCTGGAAGTTGAACAAAGGGGCAGCCACAAGCTTTCTCCTGACCTTTTCCCTTCCCTCAGTGGCATTTATATGAGCTTAGACTGCAAGTATTTTAGAGATGGCAGAAAGCAGATCTGGACACAGCTCGTGCTATACTGATTATTTTTTGCTCCGAAGAAATGTAGCAAGTTATTTTTTCTTTTTTTCCCCTTGACCCCTGACATAACTATAAAGAAGAAAGAAGAAGAAGAAGAAGAAGAAGAAGAAGAAGAAGAAGAAGAAGAAAAGAAGAAAAGAAAAGAAAAGAAAAAAAAGAAAATAAAAGAAGAAAGTGAAAAGGAAAAGACAAGAAAAATAAGAAAAAGAAATTAACTGTCATAAGGTAAATATTAGAAAACAAAAAGTATGTTCTATATTCTATATTGGTAGATGAAAATCTAGTTTTTGATACTACAAGGCAGTTAAGTTGATGTGAATTTAATCCTGTTCATCTTATGAAGAGGAAGTTCTTTGTGCCAATTTGTAGAGAGAAAAATTTAGGGAGCACTAGGACAAAAATAATTAAAAGGAAAACCACTGGGCACCTGGGTGGCTCAGCAGTTGAGCATCTGCCTTTGGCTCAGGTTGGGATGAGTTCCTCACTGGGCTCCCCTCAGGGAGTCTGCTTTTCCCTTTGCCTACGTCTCTGACTCTCCCTGTGTGTGTCTCATGAATAAATAAATAAAATATTTTTAAAAATGGAAACCATCTTTGTATTCAGTAGTGACATTTCTACTAACGCCATTTTAGAGTTTTTTTTTTCCTGTATAGGTATTATACTTATACAGTAAGAAGAAAATGTTAATAGTAGCAAAATTAATCTATGAGGAATTATTCTATGTTAACATTCTTGTTGAACTTAATTCCTGGAAACTTTACTATCATTGATTTTTGACTTTTTGACAATTGTTTCTATTAAAGCAAAATTAAAGCATACATAAAGACGCACGCAGATTATAATACACACACACACACACACAGCCATTGACCTTGATGCACAAAGAAACAAAAAGTGTTCATAGCAAATGCTATTGCTGCCCCATCCCATATACTCTCTCCCAACTGACTTTGCCACCAATTTTAGTTAATAGTATCTACCTCACCCTCAGCTTTTCATTTTAAGGCCTTCTTTCATCCTGTCTTCTGAAAAAATATTTTTAACCATTTGACTAAAGTATGATTGACATGTAAAAGGGCATACAAATTTAATGTATACAATTTCTTGAATTTGGGGTAAGTATAAATCCATAAAATCATCACCACTATCAAGGCCAGAGACATATCCATTACATCCGAAGTTTACTCCCATCTCCATTATTATTCTGATGATTATTATTTTTGTCAGCATAGGTGGTAAGAACATAAAACATAAGAGCTACCCTCTTAGTAAACTTTGAGAATACAATACAGTATTGTTGAGGACTTTGTTGGTTACTGAGAACTTGCTTGGATACAATTAGGGACAACTTGTAAGTTTTAGGGAGCTGGTGTTCCTCAATTAACCCTCAAACAGTGGAAAGTGGGGTCATCAAAGCATCAGTGCAAGACCTCTCTTCTGGAGGGACGATTCTGAATCTTGTCCCACAGTTTCCCAGAGGATCTTTAGAGGACTGAGCCAGAACTCTAAAACAGCAATTATATTAACCCAAGCTTCTCTTCCCTGCCTTACACTCTCTTACTCGTTCTTTCTGAGATCACTTCTCATATACATTACCTGTACCCAAGTTCTTATCTCTGAATCTGGGTTTTATGGCCACTTGAACCTGACATAGTGGAACAAAACAATTATAGTTGTTCATTTAAGTTACTTCTGTTGTTCAAAAAGTCAATGATAGAAATAGAAAACCCGGTGAAATTGAATTCTGACAGGATTGTAAGGTGACTAAAACATACTGATTTTCAATTTAATTATTTTACCTTTGCGGATCAAAGGACTCCCATGATAAATGCAACTATATTAAAGCTATCTCAGTAAAAATATTTTAAGTGAATTATACATTTGCTTTTACTGATGTAGAATAAAACAATTCTCCAGTTACAAAAAAATTTGAAAGTTTCCTCCAATTATTTTTAATAAGATTTCAACTATTCATATTTGTTAGTTGTCCAAAAAAAGGAAATAATTCTAGTCAGTGTATTTATCACTATTATCATTAGTATCTTCTCTATTGAAAAATGTGTATTTGGTTTAATCTTCAAAATTACTTAACTGTCTCCAAATGAATTCTATTCCAAGTAAATTTTATTTTAGTTTCTCTCTTCTTGCCGTAGAGAATAAAGCACTTCCCTAAGGGGGGGAAAAATAAACTGAGGTGATTCACAATACCTGCCTTAAGATAAATTTGTTTTATTTCCTTTTAAATTAAATTTGGATATTTATTATATCCATAATACAAGATCACTTACAATACCTGAGAGTGAGATTGTGCATTCAAGGTTGCCCATAGCACAGCTCATTTTGAGTAAATGTAAACAGTAATACCCATACTTTTTTATTGGCTAATGCTATAAGGTGGCATCTGTCATCAGCATCCTCATATAAACTCACCATTGCTAGAGCATCTGTTCCATCACACAATGTTCTATTTCTGTGTCTCGCACATCTCACTAGAGAGGAACAAATATACTATTTTAAAATAAGTTGCCAGTGTTTCTAAATGAGAACTCAAATCATCTTGCCAGAAATGTACGTGACAGAATAGGAATAAACTGTGACTTGTGACTTTAATGATTATAAAAAATGGGTTAATTGTTTCATTTATATTTAAATATTAAGATTATACAATTAAGTAATTGGAGCACAGGTTTGTGCTCCACTTTTCATCTTTTTTTTTTTCCTAGTATGTGTAACTTAGTTTTCATTTTGGATTGTAAATCTATTAATAAATATCATGAGAGTGTGACAAATCTTCTTGAAACTTGGTAAATTCAACATAGTTAATTCTCTATGCCAAATATTCTCCTGGGACACAATGAATTAGAATTGAAACATTAATTCATTTATCTGTTCATCCATTCATTCTATAAGTATTGTTTGATCATAATATGTGCAGGGACATAGGGATAAAATAATTTTTAAAAAAAGCAGTGGCAGAAAAGTGCCTGTTTTCATGAATTTTTCATCCTGGAAGAGGAAGGTGGAGAATAAGAATAAATAAATAAAACATTTAATATATATCAGATGGTGTAAGTGCTGTGAAGGGAAATAAAAGATATAGGGTAAAAGTTGCAAAACAGAGTGTTACTTTAGAAAGTGATTTGGGAAAGGTTTCTGATTCAGTGGAAAATATCTCAAGTGAAGTTAATAATTGAAATCAAAGATTCAGGAAATAGGTAGTTATTTTTCCCTTGTAGAAAAGCTGATTGTAAAACACCTTGAACTGTTAAAAGAAAGTAATACACTTGTGGCAAAAACTAGTTAGGGAAGCCATAAGAATCAACAAGATGAAGAATCTGCAATCCCAAAGCAGAGAGTAAAAATATGTAAGAAAATCTCCAACAGGCCAGTCCCTAGGAAGACTTTCTACTGTGCTTCAGTGCAAGCATGTATTTTGATGCAAACCCTCTACATAGTTTATGCAACTTAATGTAGGAGAGACTGCATTTTCTTTGTTTAAGAAGTGCAGCATAAATTATTACCATGATGTTAAATTATTCTTCTTACTGCTTTACAACTGTTTGAGAACATTTTGCATGAGAAAAAATATGTCCAAATATAAATGAAGGCCACCCAATGTGTGAAAGGTAGCAGCATTCTGTGGCACATGGTGTGTTGCTCAAAGAAAGAAAGTACATGACAAATTTTCATTTAATCATGTATTTATTCCATTAATTTATTTAAACAGTATTCACTTCAAACTAAGTAGATATGCCATAGGACTAAGAGTTCAAGTTTTATTGCTGTTTACAGAACATAAACTACTGCCATTATTTCGTTTTAATTGTAAAAAGGCTAAAAAATAGTTCTGAATTTGTAGAATATAAATGATCAGAAAACCATGTTGTATTTAAACCAGATTTTCAAATAATAGTGGATGTAAGCTTCTGAAAAAATAAATAAATGAGTAAATCAGTGGAAAATTTGAACAAATACAACCTTTTACTATGATGTTAAGATAGGATTTCCTTTCGTCAAGCTTAGCATTTAGTTATAGCAATAGCACCTCTAAAAATAGTGGGGAAGTACCAAACAGGTAATGGTCAGTATTATAACTAAGACTCAATCTGCATATTATCTGATGGTGTGTGCATATTGTTGTGAGAATCATACACCTTCTAGGTCAAAAGATCTGGATTCCAACTCTGTCACTGCAATTTCCTAACAGGGTAATTTTGAGTTTCAGTGTGTTCATCTCTGAATAATCAACTATGCAAAACTTTCTGAAGGGAGACAGAGAAAAGGAGAGAAGCACAAATGAGGCAATGCTTGTAAAAGTTACCGAAAGTAGTTTTGGTTTTAATCACCATTAGCAACAGTATTTCTGAATCATAGTTTTATTGATTTCTTCATCTCTTTATTGAACAGATGTGTATTGAGCCCCAGTTATATGGCAAGTACTGTTCTGGGTGCTGCATATATAGCACAGAATAGACCAGTCCTCTGCTCCTGGCAAGCTTATATTCTATGGGAGGGAACAGAAAATGAACAAATAAACAAGCATATCAACTACCAGGTAAGATTAGAAACACTGGAAAAAATAACGCAAAATAAGATGGTGCAGAGTGACAGCCTTTTGGGAGAACTATTTTATTTTATTTTGTTTTAAAGATTGATTGATTGATTCATTCATTTTAGAGAGGCAGAGACCGGGAGAGAGAGCTGTGAGGGGCAGAGAGAGAAAAATCTCAAGCAGACTCCCTGCTGAGTGTGGAGTTGATTGGGGCTAGATCCTACCACCCATGAGATCAGGACCTGGGCCAAAACTGAGAGTTGGTCACTCAACCAACTGTGCCACCCAGGCGCCCCTGGGAGAACTGTTATAAACAGGCCAATCAGGGAAATCCTAAGAGATGTCACATAATGAGCGAGATGCATGAAAGAAGGGTGAAGACTATGAAAGTTTTTAGATAAGAGAGTTTCAAGAAATTGTTCAAATAAATGTAAGGGAAATAAACTCTGTGTATCGGAAAAAGCACAAGAAGACAAGGTGAGGGAGGAGCAGTATGATAGAAGGCAGGACCAGAGAGTTGTGGAAGAGGACCTAATATGGGAAAGGAGATGGGGATAATCAGAAAAGATAGAATAAAGGATTTTACCAGGATCTGAAGGAAAGTTGATTTGTGTACAGAAGAAGGCAGAGCATCCATGATGAGGCAAACATGGAAAAGGAATTGAGTAAAACAAGCATGAAAGTATTGAGGGAATTAGGATCATGTGAATTGTAATGGGATAGTGAGTCAAAGTCAGAGTTTAGAAACAAGCAGCTGTAAAACAGTTCTTTGAAGTAAAAAATTAATTGGCAATGATAAAAAGGATGGATTGAAATGATGAGCATCTGAGGTCAAAGGTTCCCATGAGATGTAAGCCTAAGTAGGCTAACTGCTTTAAGAAATGAGCTGGGTTTGCACAAATAGTTTATCTCTTGTGTAAAACACAGAGAGGGCAGACCCTCATGGGGGTGCTGCTCTACAGGGTCTTCCATTCCCCCAGAGTCCTGCCAGATGGTGGCTTCACTGGCCTCTTAAGTTCTTGAATTCTTCTCCTTTCAACCAACTGATGGGAAGAGAATAGCCTCGGGTTCAAGGGCATTTCTTCTCTATTCTGGGAAGGGGGACTGATCGCCTCATATTCAATTAGTTGGACCTAAGTCAGGTGGCCACACGTTACTGAAAAGGAGCCTGGAAATTATGGTCCAGGTGTATAATCAGGAAGAAAACCCAAAACAGAGAAAATAGAGGCAGAGGTTCACAGACATTAGGTATAAGTAGATAGCATGAAAGAAATGTAGTCCAAAAATATACATACTAGAAAGAATAATAGCATATGTAAAATAAATAGCACAAAGGAAACTTCGATATCATAGGTGCTATCTCTCTTATTTTAACAGTCCTATTAAAATAAATATGAAAAATAATCATCAAACAGCTTTTTGATAAATATCATTAGGGCCAACTTTTTATAACAAAGTGTTCTTTTATTAAAATATTACCTTTAGAGTTAAATTTCATATTTTCCGGCTTTCTACCCACTCTTAGAGTATATCAGTGTGGACTGTGACATTTCAATAATGGGATTATTTTTAATCATTTATTTTTCTCATGTTCTCTAAGTGAATAATTCTGGTTCATTATGTCCTCATTCTAAAATGCAATATGTGTATGCATCTGTGTGATTGTTATTTATTGAAAAACTATTTTTTCTTACCAACTAGAAACTTAAAAAGAGCTTAAAATGAGGCTTTCCTCTTAATTTAAGGCAGAAATATAAAAATAGC
The DNA here is from genome assembly GCF_048418805.1 of Vulpes vulpes. Classification (NCBI taxonomy): domain Eukaryota; kingdom Metazoa; phylum Chordata; class Mammalia; order Carnivora; family Canidae; genus Vulpes; species Vulpes vulpes. The sequence continues at coordinate 67,954,507 of NC_132781.1, forward strand.
AGCTTCGTATCTGGAACTATTTGGAAGCATCACTGAAAGCAAGATTTTAAAATATAAAATAATATTCTTTGAAGATAATGTAATAGTTGTGAACTTATCCAGAATGGTTGTTAAAATCACATTTGGCCCTACAAATCTGACCTGTAGGTACAGATTTGGCTTACAATGAACCATGAAAAATTGATCAATTTTTCCTATGCTCTAAACATCTATGTAGTAGTAGTGGTGCGGTCATTATAATAAAACAATTACATTTTTTGAAGTTCACTTTGACATTAGAAAAGTATCCTCAAGCAAGCACGTGATCCAGGTAGCAATTCTCTTGATCAAGGAAACATGACAGAATTATTGTTGATTAAATTCAGGCGTAGCAGTAATTAAACCTATATGTGTAAAATAACTCTTGGCCTTACATCTGAAGTAAAATCCTACAATTCTCTCATATTTATCTCTCTCCCTTCTCTCATGGTATTATCTGATATCTTAAATCTGACTAAATCTTGTTATTTAAAAATATTAACTTCTGATGTAAGCAGATTCTATTAATGATAGTACTTGTAGAAATCAGTGTTTTTTAAAAGCATTTTTCCTCATATATCCCTCATGAATATATAATAAAACAGTATTTTCAAGAAACTTACTAGTTTGACGACTAAATGGTAACAGTTTAAAATAACTAAACATTTTGAAATTTCGAGGCATTAGATAATGGCATTTAAAAATGGACAGGTTATGTCAGCTTTTTAAATTATATCCAATGAGATATAAATATCATAATGATTGGATACAAAACATCACTAATATAAAAGAAATACACAAACAAGTATAATACTGCATTGCATGATTTTTGCTTCTTTAGATCATATTCAATCCCAATTCCTTCATCAAATTTTATTCACATATATACAATATGCTTAAGTCTTTGTTGAAAGCCTTTTATTATTTCTCTACAATAATAAATATTAAATATACATGTTATTTATGTATAATTATTTATGTATGTATATATGTATTATTTATGTGTGTGTGTATTTATTTATTTATTTATTTATTTAAATTTAAGGGCACTTTGGTGGCTCAGTCAGTTAGGAGTTAGGAGTCTGCCTTGGGCTCAGAACATGATCCCAGGTTCGTGGGACAGAGCCTAGCATCGGGCTCCCTGATCAGTGGAAACCTGCTTCTCCCTCTCCTTCTGCCCCTCTGCTGCTTGTGCTCTCTCTCTCTCTTGTTCTCGCTTTCTCTTTCTCTCTCTCTCTTAAATAAATAAATACAATCTTAAAAAATTAAATTATTTTTAAAATGTCTTATAAGCATAAGATAGTAAATATTAAAAATTATTTTAAATTGACACACCTTTACTATTCTATATAAATATAATGAACAATTGATCAGATATTCTATCATGTATCCATGGATGAATACTATTTATGGTGAGAGTAATGTGGAGTTGAATTTTTTAATTAAAAAAATAGGTCTGAACATGAAACTATCTTCATATAAGTATATAGATTTGAACAGACTTTTTATAAGCCTAACTAAATTCTTTGAATCTCTTCTGAGTTTTGTGCCAAAAATCTCATGCTGATTTACCATTAAAAAATATTTCATCATCTGTCATCTGATAACTAAATTTGGTTCTCCTTCAGTTCTGTTAAAAAGTATGAATTGGAAACCACCTGAAAAACCATTTGTCTTCTGGTCATTAGTCTTTTATTTTCTCAATTTTAACGCCAAAATCTAGTTTATCTCCTGTATATATACCAGAGAGAGAGAGGGAGGGAGGGAGTGTGGGAGGAAGAGAGAGAAAGAAAGAGAGAGGTAATGAGAGACAGAATGAGGGAAACAGGAGAATTTTACATCCTGGAACAACATACCATAATGAGCCTTAGGATGGGTGAGAAGTGTCCCTTTTTAGTATAAAGTGTAGATAAATGTATTAGAGAGAGGAGATGTAGAAAAGAAACTGCTTCACTCAGAAACTTTATCAGTCTTAGGAAAGAATCCATATGGAAGTGAGGATCAGGAAATTAATTTTCTTAAAACCATCTGTGCTTGTATCTTATAACCCCAGGCTATGTATACCCCAGTTGGAAGACAACTGGCCTAAAGAGGCTGTCTGCAAACTGGAGACAATCCCTTGGAGAATTTGAATATGCAGACTGACACTGTTTCCTTCCTTAGTCCCTTTTTGAGGGGGGTCACATGTCACAGATGGCATGTGATATGTCCTGTGTAAAGAGTAGAAGTTCTACATCCTAGAATGATTGACAGTGTCACACTTAATCTTATATTTGCCTCAGCATAACTTAATGAAGTTTGCATGTGCACAGCTGAACGAACTTACACACTATATGTTTTGTAGTTTTAATTAATACAATACTTACAAAATGGACAAGTGGACTACAGAGATTTCTGCAAAACAAAGACATATTAAAGATAACATATGATTAATAATCCAAACAGCAGCAAACATCAGAAGATGGCAGAAATCAAGTTCAATCTTCTGGTAGACCACACTACAAGACAAAAACAGTAATGGTTTAAACTGACATGACAAGCAGACACCAAAAAATTTCTATCATGAGAAGACAACGTGAAGTGTGAGTGTACTTAAATGGAATCATTAAAATACGTTTTATCATTGTTCACACCTCTGTATTTTTTGTGGCTTATAATGTACATGCTTGCATTAAGCAGGAAGTCTGTGTACATAATTTACAAATAAATAAATGTATTTTGTAATGCTTTTCCAAAAAAATTTAATGATGGAATGTGGTATCAAAAAATTGGGGGGACCGTGCTCATTTTGGCAGCACACATACTAAAATTGGAATAATACAGATATTCACATGACCCCTGCACAAGGATGACATGCAAATTTTTGAAGCATTTCATATTAAAAAACAAAAATTTGGAGAGACCACTTGTCTAGAGAAAAAACTAGGATTAACTTTCTTATATGATAAAAAAGAACAATAGCTTAGAAGCTCCCTATCTGGAAATTTTGTCAGCTATATTTCCTTTCTGTTTTTTTGCACTAAATGACAAATATAGAAATGGCAAATAGAGACTTTGGAACAGTCTATTTCCAGTGATGCTTATGACAACATAATTATGCTATTCTACATGTGTAGTGTCAATGATACTATGATTTTCACATAATTTGTATGTAAATAATTAAAGACAATGATTTTTTTGGAACAGCAGCATATAAAGATTGGAAAAAGATATGTAATTAGACACAATTTTCTTTTAAGGTGAGTCATTGCCCAGCAACATTCTTACTCAATATAAATTCCAACGGAACTTCCAGAGTTCTTGAGTCATGACCTGAACACTGCTTTGTTTGAAACTGGTGTTCCTATCACAGAGAAGCAGAAGTCTCCAAAGGGAAAAAAAATCAGTCTCTGCCAATTTTACAAGTTGGTTATAGCTATAATAATCAATTCCTTCACAGAGACAGAGTTTGCATATAAGATTTTGTGTGTGTGTGTGTGTCTGTGTCCTTATAGGACCTGCCCTGGGCAGGTGTTCAATTTGGTGATAATATTACCATTAATGCATATTTTTCAGTTTAACAAACATGGAACAAATATTTTTATTTCACTGCTGCCAAATTATAGAAACGTAATTTCTAGAAGATGCATGACTTGAAAAAACCCTACGCTTTAATATAATCAATGAGTACCAAAAATGTCTTCCATCTAGTTCCTTATTTCAGATGTAAGAATTGCACTCCACACAAAAAGAATACAAAGAAAGTGCTAAACAACTGAAAGTAAAATTCATACAACTTAGGACACAAAAGCACCTGGAAAAGAACCAGAATGAATAAATGAATTTATCTGCACTACTTAACAGTTCTCAAGCTAGCACATGTGAACAGACTGGACAATAAGACTGAGGCTGAAACTGACTTTGAAAACAATGAAAAACCCAGGTTTAGAAATGGCTATAGGAAAACATTTTTTAAATTGTGAAAATGGCCTTTTATTAGGCATTGAGCTATTTCAGCCACATGTGCAAACACAATTACAGCGATTTTACCAGTAGTTGTGTGCAAATTTGAATAGTAATTATACACATGTACACGGTTTCATTAGAATTTAATGCTTATCTTTCCAAAATATGATATTAATTAAAATTTAACTGTTTTTAGTTAAGTAAAATAAAATAATGATACTGATTTCAGTTATTCTTAACTAATTTTTTTTTCTTTTTAATTTAAGCTTCTATTTAGAATTGGTACTCAGGATACCGTAAAAATTTTTCATTAAGCAAGGAGGAAGAACATATTCCACTTAAAAAATATAGCCCAACATAAACCCACAGCCAAGTACTAATCTAGATTTAATACTTGATATCATTGTGACTTTTGTGATTTCCTCAGGGTAATGCTAAAAAGCTTTAAAGCAGTTTGCCTCAAATGGTGTCTCTCCTGAGTCTGCTACTCATCCAAAACATAACCCATTAAAAACTGTTAAGTAAGAAGACAGGAAAAATTAAAGAATAGTAGGAAAAAATGCATTGTGCATTAATTTATAAAATCTGTATTATTTAAATATATTTTGTGTCACCAGATTGAAAATCTGTATGTCCTCTAAATGCAAAGATACTTAAAAATTAGCATTTTAGGGGTGCCTGGATGGGCCAGTTGGTTAAGCATCAACTGTTGGTTTTAGATCAGGCCATGATCTCATGGGTCATGAGATTAAGTTCTGGGATGAGCTCCGTGCTCAGCAAGGACTTTGCTTGAAACTCTCTCCCTCTGCCCTCCCCTCCCCCCACTCGCACTTTTCTTTTTCTTTTCTTTCTTTCTTTCTTTCTTTCTTTCTTTCTTTCTTTCTTTCTTTCTTTCTTTCTTTCTTTCTCTTTCTTTCTTTCTTTCTTTCTTTCTTTCTTCCTTTCTTTCTTTCTTCTTTCTTTCTTTCTCTTTTTTCTTTCTCTCTCCCAAATAAATAGATAAATCTTAAAAAAACAACAACAGCATTTTATTTTGAACATTTTGCAAGTAAATATACCATGATCTTGGAATTTGAAGATTCTTTTTTTTTAGATTTTTTAAATTATTATTATTCATGAGATACACACACACACACAGAGGCAGAGACATAGGCAAAGGGAGAAACAGGCTCCATGCAGGAGCCTGATGTAGGACTCGATCCGGAGATTCCAGGATCAGGCCCTGGGCCAAAGGCAGGCACTCATCCAGTGAGCCACCCAGCCTCCCCACCGCCTTTTTAGATTTTTGGGGGAATTTGAAAAGATTCTTAACACATTTAAGGATATATGAATAATTTTAACATAGAGTAGTTATCCAAAAATCACAAAGCATGATAATTTGTGAAAAGTTCTTAGCGATGAATAAGGGGGCATAAAACATTTAAAAATCAATGTAACTAATCTTATAAACATGACTTGATTATATACACATTATTATATCTCAGATTATTCTAGACATTGACAGCAAAAATCATTAGTACAGGTTTTCTGCTACTAAAGACTTTATGTAATACAAGAGTCATTATATCACTAACCCTAATAACAAAATGCAAGAGGAAAGAGTTATTTATTCTTTAAGGTTTGGCTTATTGGCAAATACTTGAAAAAGAAGTAGTGTTTGAGAAGATCATTATAGAATAAGAAGGAATTCCACAGGCAGAAAAGTCGAAAATATATTGCATTCCATCCCATTGCTAACACCTCATATTTTCTCATTTCTTCTTCATTTCCACATTTCAGAATTATCTAAATCATTATAAAACATTTTTTAATCTCTCAGGTTTTGTTTGGAAGGACATTTTCTATGAGAAACCATCCATGAATCAACAATACTAAACAGTTTTCCTTGTTATTCAGTTTGAATATCTTACCTTTTGATCAAGGAATTTAAGCTGCTCATAGTTACTCTCATAACACTATATTTGGTCCATTGCATGGTTTTATTTTATGCTTTTTAATCTTATGCTTTTGGGGGGTTCCTTTTTGTTCCATCTTTTACTGACTTACTTCTTTCTGCAGATTTAAAAATGAAGGTGCTAATTTCAGTTTACCTACTTAATGATACTGACATCTATTTTTTAATGATCCATATTTATATTAAATAACACAGTTAATTTTTAGACTCTTTTAACTCATTTTCCTTACATTATTTCCCTAACATTTTCCCCAGTTTATATTTAATTTATTTTGAAGTCACAAGCTCCATATTTAAAACAATAAATTTAAATTCCAAGATAAAGAGAAAAACTTATCTTTCCAGATAAAGAATTTTTTAGACTTAAACATTGTATTTTGGAGTTATAATAATTATTTACATACATTAAAAACCTACCCATTCCCATAGACTTTAGTATTTTTATACATTTATATTGGTGTTTAGCTATTGAATGTTCATAGTTATTTCTTAGCTCTTGATGATATGGAAAAATTCTTCCAAAAATTTTTGATGAAAATATATTTGAGTGTTAGTGTTTTGAAGCAATGCAGGACTTGATGTTTCCTTCACACATGAACAATTATCTTTGCAAGGGATTCACCATTTTCAATCACAGTCATTTTCCTATTAAACCTCTATTGACTTTGCTGCACTGCCTTCCTGCATTTATTGTTGCATAGAAAAAAAAAAAACCAGAATGAAACAAAAAAACCTCCATGAAGTCTTTAGAAAAAAATCACTGTAGAAGTTAACAATAAAGAAAATGAAAAGTTTAATGAAAAATTAGTTGTAAAAGGAGAACAACTTCACTTTGGAGAAAGGAGAGACAATATTTATCCCTTGCCAAATACCTAAGTATTTCACAGTTTATCAGCTTTACAGACATTATGGAGAATATGTTGACAATATCTAGTTAAGATTAAAATCTTAATCTTACACTTACAACCCTTTGATTCCATCTATAAATATATAAGTTTAGATGCATTTTAACAAAACATGCGCAAGAGTCTTCATTACATTGCCAACAGTGGAAAAAGTGGATAAAGTGTACATTAACTCATTTATCAGAATACTGTAAAACTACATAACTAACTGAAAGAGATACATCTATATATAAGTTGAAAATATAATGCTAACAGTAAAAATACAAATTAAAGAATGTTATATATGACATGGTAAATATTTGTGAATTATTTAAAACCACACAAACTATATTTTCTTCATTTAATTTAATTTTAATTTAATCAGTTTTAAATGCATATGATTCACAAAGTTCTATAAAGTTTATTAATAAAAGAGTGGCTCAGTGTCTCCTCCCCTGACTTCTCTCTTTCCAAAATCAACATTTTTGACCCTTTTGACTGATTTTTTGTATATATATCCCTATATCTCTAAATAAAATACACATGCTTTAGCATATCAATTTTTAAGGTTATACATTATCTATTGATCTTGCAATAATAAAGATAATAATTTAGTTTTCTTTCATCATTCACCTTAATTGCATTTCATCACATCTTTCAGCCACACATATTTATCAAAATTTTTGTTAGATTTACATTCAATATTTGCAGTTATTAATTACTGCAGGTCAACTACTGCAGGTCATTACTATCAGCAGGTCATTCAAGAGGTATCACTTTATTAGTTGTCTTTTCCTTAAAATGTTGTTTTCCCTGAATAACTGTATTATCCTTTCTACCTATCACTAAAATAACCCCAACTTATTTATGTCACGAATTTCCTTGAATTAGTATGCATCAGATATTTTGTCAATTTTACCTTCTTAAAGAAATCTTTCAACAACCTTCTGATCTCTCTAATCAGGACTGTTTGGCCTCCATACCTGGAATACAGATCTCATCTTGGGATCATCCTTGACCATATTCTGAGAATTCTATTCTTTTTTACCTCTGTGCCAGGAACGTATTTTTTGAATACACATGTAATTATTTCTGGTTTCTACTCTTATTTCAGTTGAACACATCATCCAATGTCTTCTTAAGAAAAATTGAACTGGAAGTACTAAGTAGCATAAATTAATTTGGTCTTCACACATATTGATGATTCAGCTAGATGTAAAATTTAAGGTTGGGAGTATTTTTTTCTTGCAAGTTATGCTCCACAGTGTTCAACTTACCAGTGTTACCATTCACATACTTAAAGATATTAAGCTAAGTGAGACAAGTCCGTCAGAGAAAAACAAATACCATATTTCCGCTTATGTGGAATCTAAAAAACAAAACAAATGAACAGACTTTTAAATAAAGAGAACAAACTGGTGATTATCGTGTGGGGGGTAGGTGGGTGTATAGGTGAAATAGTTAAAGGGGATTAAGAGGTACAAACTTCCAGTTATAAAATAAGTAAGTCACAGGGATGAAAAGCACAGCATAGGGAATATAGTGAGTAATATTGCAACAACATCGTACAATGACACATAGGGACTATACTTATTGAGGTGAGCATTGAGTAATGTATAGAATTGTTGAACCACTATGTTGTACACCTGAAACTAATATAGCATCGTGTGTTGATTATACTTCAATTAAAAATAATTAATAATAGACACTAAATAACTAAAGTAATTCCGATTCCTGACATTTTATGTGTATCCTTTTTTTTTTTTTTTCTCTTTCTGGAAACTAATGGATCCTTCTCTTTTTCATCATTGTCCTGAAATGTCATAACATTATGTCTTTGCCTAAATCTATTTTAGGTTATGGGCTTTCAATATCCAGACTTGTGTCCTTCATTTTTATATGTTTTACATTAATTATTAATTGGGTGATTTTCTTTCATTATCTTTTCTCTCTTTCTGGAATTATTTTAGAATGTTTGACTTTCCAGCAAGGCCTCTGGATTTCTTTTTCATTTTTTTCTTTAGTCCTCTGGATTTCTTTTTTTTTTTTTTAATTTTTAATTTTTATTTATTTATGATAGTCACAGAGAGAGAGAAAGAGAGAGGCAGAGACACAGGCAGAGGGAGAAGCAGGCTCCATGCACCGGGAGCCTGATGTGGGATTCGATCCCGGGGCTCCAGGATCCCGCCCTGGGCCAAAGGCAGGCGCCAAACCGCTGTGCCACCCAGGGATCCCTGGATTTCTTATATTCATTCTGCTACCCCATGTTTTTCCTTGTTTCATTTTCTTCACTATGTAATCAACCCTTTGTTGAGTTTTTCATTTCAATCATATATATTTAGTTTTCAAAAGCTCTTTTTTTGTACTGTTCCCTTTTTTTTTTTTGTCTTGTTCCTGTTTCACGGGTTCAAAGCAGAGTGAGCAAAGAAGGATGGCACTTATGGAGTTCCATCTACAAAAGTCATGTATGGTGGCTGTAGTTCCCAAAATGTTGCCCTTACCTCACTTGATATTCACATTCTTGTGTAATCTCCCCCTCTTGAATGTGGGCTGACCTAGTGACTTGCTTCTAATGTATTGAATGGGCAAAAGTGATGAAATATAATTCTAGAGATTAGTTTATAAAAAATTACAACTCTTGTCTCTCACACTCTTTCACTGCTCAACTTGCTCACACTGATGAGTCAATATGTAATTTTGAAGAGACTAACATGGTAAGGAATTAAAGATAGCCTTTGACAAAGAGCCTGCAAGGAACCAAAGCCTGCCAACTACAAAGTAAGTGAGATCAGAAGTAAGTCCTTCACCAGTTGAGCATTGAAATAACTACAGTTCCATTTGATACCTTGATTTCAGCCTCTAAGGACATTACCCACACATTACAGCTAAGGTTTGCCTAGTTTCCAGATCTATGGAAACTTTGAAATGACCAGTGTGGTTTCAAGCAACTGAGCATTGAGGAAACTTGTTGCCTCATATTAAACAAATAATATAACACATAAGAGGCAGGAATACTATTCTTATCTTCATTCTGTTTGATATAAACTAGAATAAGAGCTTCTGTTTAACTTTTTTCAGAGACTAAAACTCCAGGTTTGAGGGGAGGAAGGAAGAGGGCAATATACCTAACAGCACAGATTGGGGAACAGGATCTGGGAATCTGATTCTTTTTAAAACACACTTTCAACTAAAACTCATGTTTTTATTTCATTATTCCACTATCTGAGTTACCTAATTCCACCACCTGAGTTTCAGAGGCCCTTTTCAGACTTATACCAAAAACCAGTCTGCTTAAATAAAAAAAGAATGAAATCTTGCCATTTGTAATGACATGGATGGAGCTAGAGAATATCATGCGAAATGAAATAAGACAAATGTCAAATGATCTCATTCATTTGTGGAACTTAAGAAACAAAACACATGAGCAAGGGTGGGGGGAGAGAAAATTAGGGAGAAGCCAAGAAACAGACTTTTAACTGTTGAGAACACACTGATGATTAGCAGAGAGGAGGTGGGTGGAGGGATGGGTTGAACAGGTGATTGGGATTAAGGAGTGCACTGTGATAAGCACTGGGTGATGTATGGAATTGTTCAATCACTATATTATACACTTAACACCAGTATAACACTATATATAAAATAAAACTAAAAAAATAAAAATAAAATAAAATAAAATAAAATAAAAAACAAAATAAAATAAAATAAAAAACAAAATAAAATAAAATAAAGTATTGAAAGAAAAAATCAGACTACTTATTAGTTTTTCCCCCGCTGTTGATTAGGCTTCAGTATCCTTGGGACTTTTAGATTATTTATCACTCATCCAATTAGAGTCCGTCTTCCAAAATATTTTTCTGTTGTCTCCTTTTCTTTTTTCTTCCTTTGTATTTTGTATTTTGTACTTTGTACAAATTGTACTTTTGTATTTTTGTCCTTTTTCTATTTTGTCCTTTGTACTTTTGTATTTTGTACTTTGTATTTTTAAGTATGTTTATTAGTAATTTTAAAAATCCCTTTACTAGTAATTTTAAGAGTTTCAGAGGCAATCTACAGTGGATACATGTATTCAATCTACTATCTTTCTTACTCTTTCCTTTTTTTTTTTTTCTTTTTAAGTAGGCTCCATGCTGGGCTTCATGAATTCATGACCCTGAAATCAAGACCTGAGCCTAGATCAAGAGACATATATGCTTAACCAGCTGAGCCAATCAGGTGCCCCTCAATCTATTATGTTTATGTAATGCACAAGATCATCAGTATTTTTAATGACTTTAAGAAAATAATGGTACTGTAAATATTTATTCAGATGGAGTTAATGGTACATGAATATTATATGTGTTTTTTTGCAATTTAAAAATATTTTTAACGTCAAATTTAGGTTTCAAAAATCCTATATTTGTCTACATTATAGAATTCTTGAATTTTCATAGTACTACATTACTGAGGTATAATAAAAGTTTTAACCCACTTAAAGTGATCAGAAAATCCAAAATGGAAAGTTATAAAAAAGGACTTCAGTTAAAATTCCTGATACAAATTAATTAAGATGGCTGAGTTTTGCTTTCCATGAGCTTTCTTTTTTCCATTCTTCTTTCTTCTTTCTTCTTTCTTTCTTTCATTCATTTTTTCTTTCTTGCCTCTTTCTTTCTTTCTTTCTTTCATTCATTTTTTCTTTCTTGCCTCTTTCTTTTTCTTTCTTTCTTTCTTTCTTTTTCTTTCTTTCTTTCTTTCTTTCTTTCTTTCTTTCTTTCTTTCTTTCTTTCTTCTTTCTTTCTTTCTTCTTTCTCTTTCTTTCTTTCTTCTTGAAAAGAAAACTCTTTGTACACACACATAAATATGATATTTTTCCAACATTGTGGCTGGAGAAACCAAGTCATAATCCTATGCCCACAAGTGTGATGATGTCAAAAAAGAGATCTGTTTCCATTTTGCTCAGACCAGCCGCCTGACATTTTAAAAGATAAGAAGCACTGCTCAGCTTGAATGAACTCAAAAATATCTCTGCAAATGTATTTGAACTCATCTTTTGAAATGTCAGTTTGGGACGAAGTGATATGAGTTACTTATTCTGGTATAAGTGTTAAGAATCTAAAACAATTTTTTTTAAGAAGAGAAAATGATGTTGAAGAATATATTTTTCAGTAAATCAAGGAAGTAAAATTTTGTGGCTATTATTTCATTAAGAAATTTAGTCACCTACTATTAAAATACTTTAAGTATAGAAATATATTATAGATTTATATATCAAGATATTAATTTGATTTTTAAAAATTTCTCCTTCAAGTATTCCTTTTTATTTATTCAACATTCCACTGGCTATTTCACTTGCTGTTTTGTGTTTATGTGAAACATTCTTGTGTGTCCTAATATTTTCTTTTTTTAGGAGATTATACAATTGGATCTATTCATCCTGTTTTTTTTGTTTGTTTGTTTGTTTGTTTTTTGTTGTTGTTGGATAACATGGAGGTGTAATTAGAGTGGTAATTAATCATATATCATTAAAAATCACTGGTGAAAATTGACTTATCATATGGCCCAAAGATTGTGCTCTTTGGTAATTACTCCAAAGATGTGAAACTTCTTTTCTTTCTTTCCTTTTTTTTTTTTTTTAAGATTTTATTTATTTACTCATGAGAAACAGAGAGACAGAGAGGCAGAGACACAGGCGGAGGGAGAAGCAGGCTCCATGCAGGGAGCCTGACATGGGACTCAATCCCGGGTCTACAGGATCAGGCCCTGGGCTGAAGATAGCGCTAAACCGCTGAGCCACCCGGGCTGCCCTGAAACTTATTTTCACACAGGAAATTTGTACAGGAATGTTCCTAGCAGCTTTATTTGTAATGGCTCAAAGTTGAAAAGTACCCAAATGTCCTTCAGTGAGTAAATGGTTAAACAAATTGTGGTACATCCATGCTATAGAACACTACTCAGCAATAAAAAGGATATGTATATGTATGGATGTATGTATTATGTATATAATACACATGCATAATTCGTACACATATAAATAAAATTTTGGTGAACCTCAAGGAAATTTTGCTGAATGGAAAAAAAAGCCAATCTCAAAAGGGTATATACTGCATCATTCCACTTCTGCAACATTGTAAAATAGCTTAAAAACATAAGTGGAAAATAATTTGTTAGTGATTTCTAAGGGCTAAAGGTGGAGAGACATATGCATCTATAAAGTAGTAACATGAGGGGATATTTTAGTGATGGTACAAGTGTAAACTGCACACACACACACACACACACACGAGTGCATCTATACCTTCTGAAATGTGAATAAGTCCTATAAATTATGCCAATGTCAATTTCTTGGTTTTAAAATCGTATTACAAATGTGTTATTATGCTAGCATTGGGAGGTTTAGGAATATAAGGAAGGGTTCATGGAATTTCTTTGTGTATTTCTTTGCAATGTCTTGTGAATCTTATTTTATTTCATTATTTCAAAATGAAATATCTACAAAATTTCACTTCTACTAAAATAATTTTGATAGGCAGAACCTTAAGAGACAATGCAATGCTTAAAAGTTTGCATTTTGGGACTCTGTCACATTTTGAGAATACTGATGTTCACTTTTATTCACCTTCCAATGGGAGGCTTTCAAAAGCTTTGTGCTCAGACTAGTCCACTGTGTAAGTCTGCAGGAAGATTACATACACATGCCCATGAACAAGAGCTTGGAGGTGGTTTTTAAATATTGAATGTGCATTTTCATTTTATCTTTTGGGTTATTTTTATTATTCTTTGCAAACATGAAATGGAATCTGATTCTAGGATACAATACTAGGAATATATTTTGTATAAGTAAAGGAAAATTTATACATATTTATATTGTTTTTATCTCTGTAAAAAATTAAAACCCTTTTTAAATTAATATTTTAAATATACATTTATAAAATAATACACCTATTTTCATATTTTATTAACTTATATTTACTAAAAATCTCAAGCTTACCAATAAAAATTATTGGTAGGTTCTTTTTTTTATTTATTTTTTATTTTTTTTATTTATGATAGTCACACAGAGAGAGAGAGAGAGAGAGGCAGAGACACAGGCAGAGGGAGAAGCAGGCTCCATGTACCGGGAGCCCGACGTGGGATTCGATCCCGTGTCTTCAGGATCGCACCCTGGGCCAAAGGCAGGCGCTAAACCGCTGCGCCACCCAGGGATCCCTATTGGTAGGTTCTAAACAAATATTTCAATTAGTGATTTTGTTCATGCTTAGGCCCTTTGTTGCATCATGTTCTTCCTTAGAGGCCATCAGTACTGACACTCAAATTCATTTTCAATTATAAGACAAAAAATGCTCATGAAATCAACTAATTTTACTACAAATATTTACTAATATTTTTATATTTACCTTATATCCTTTAATCACTTAAAAGTAGTTAATGATATATATTTGTTGTATCTATATAGCTTTCATGTTTTTATAAAAGTTTTATTTTTTTATAAATTTATTTTTTATTGGTGTTAAATTTTTATAAAAGTTTTAAAAAGCCAGGAGGAAACATAAAGGAAAAAGTGTTATTTCAAAAGCTAACTCAATTTTTAGCCAGTAGAACTAGGGAAATCTATGATTTTCTTTTTTTAGTTATATTTGCTGAGAATCTGTAGGCATAAGATTACTGCAGAAAATGAACTTGCAAATTTTCTGTTTAAGAAAAGATAAGAATTTAGGTACTTGAAGAAGGAAAAGATAAAGAGTGTAAAGGAGAAAGCCAGGAAAATGGATACCGGGAACAAATTTGATGAAAAATTTTGCTCCAGAGAAATTTTCAGTGACATTTCAGGCCATCCAATTTTAGAACACTGAAGTCAAATGCCAATATTTAGTGATTCTGTGTTACAATCTTCATCTCCTTTTATATAGGTTAATAAAATTAGCTATTCAGAGCCTACATTTTTTTTTGTAGCAAAGGAAGAGGGACATTGCCAATTATGAGGTAAACCAGTGTGAGAAGAAAACAGGAACAGAACTGCCATCAACCAAGCAGGAGTGTTGGAGATTCCAACAGGAAATGCATTGGAAAATGAGGTACACAACAGAAATTATACCTCTCAACATTGACAGAATACTTGGAAGTGACCTGGAAATGCCACAGAAATTATTATGTCCTTTCAACTGTTTTCAGAATAGAGCAGCAGCTACTTGAAAGAAAGTCACGTACTAATTTGTGGTAATATAAGGTTCTTATCACCTTATTTCAACTCTCCTCTGTCCTTTTCTCCTTCTCTTCTTTTTTTCCTGTTGTGCATCTGAGTGTGTATGTGTAAGACTATATACAAATTTTCTTCTGTTTTTTTTTACTTCTGTGTTTCCATTATTATACAAGCAATAAATGCTAATTATAGAAAATACAAAAATAAAAAGTGGAAAATAAATCCAAATGATTCCACCAGTCATATACAGACGTCATTAATGACACATAACTATAAATTCTTTAAAAAATGCTTTATAGTGTGCCTTTATAATCTGATATTTTAGAGTTCTCTTTTTATGTATGTGTATGTTCTTCCAAACATTTAAATGGCTCTATGACGTTTCACTATTATACAGATGTATTTAACACTTCTCATTGAACATTAATTTCTACTTTTTACTCATTAATTATAGAAAGAAAGGAATATGGCAGTGGAGTAGGAAGACCCAAGGCTCTCTTCTTCCCATTAACGCAACTTGATAACTATTAAACCACTTTAAATACCCCAGAAATAGACCTGAAGAGTGATAGAAAAACTCTACAACTAATAGAAGACACATCAAAGAAGGCAGGAAGTGCAGAGTTGTAGTTTAAGGGAAAAACGAATCATGAGTGCTATGGAGGCAAGGGAGATATGGTCTCAGAAAGAGGGAAGAGAGAAGTAGGAGCACAACAGTGAATGCAAGGACAAGGAGAATGTTTCCCCAAAGCCACTGGCTTGAAAATGAGAGGGGCTGGATTTTGAGTTCTTGCAACCAGTGGGGCTTAAAGTCTGGAATTTTAAAGGTCAGCTGACTTGGCTGGGATAGAGCCCTGAGGGCACTGCACTGCTCCTGAGAGTAGTCAGGCTAACAACCTGGGGGCAGACAGTATTTCAGTGACCTGAAAAATGTCTGGGGCTAAAGATAGGAGATTATTTGCTGTTCTAGGAGGGCTTCCTTGATAGGTAGCATTCAGGGATACATCTCTCCAGGAACAAAGGAGCTGGCTGGGGACATTTTGCTCCCCCACCCTTTAACACAACACAGAGCAACCTGTGGGGAAACAGCACAACACCCATGCTGGTTTCCTAACTTTATTACACCAAGCCCCACACCCCTGCACTCTGTGGGACTACCCTTCTCAGTCAGGCTTGCCTCAGTCTCAGTGCAGTGGGCCCCATCTGCAGAAGACCAACACAAACCCCTGCCCACACACACCTCCCAACCAGAGCTCTGCAGGGTATCAGTTTTGGTGGAGATGGTGTCAGATCTCATTTCACAAGCTGACCAATGCACACTTAGTTAACACTCACCACATTCAGGCCAGAAACCAAACACTGTCCATAGCAGGCAAAGAGAGCCTCTGAAGATGATTGGCTTGAAGGATAGAGCAGCCAAAATACAACATCAGAGCACATAGTACACACTGGAGATACACCCTGAAGCACCAGTTCTGGACACTCTACGACCTCTTCTTCATAAGGCCATTACCTTCAGGAGCAGGAAACATAACTGGCTTTTCTAATACACAGAAGAAGGCAGAGACTTAGAAAAAATGCCAAGATGAGGAATTTATCCAAAATGAAAGAATAAGACCACAGGAAGAGATGTACATGAAAGAGACATAAGTAAAATGCCTGATGGAGAATTTAAAGCAACAATCATAAAGATACTCAGGGCCTGAGAAGAGAATGGAAGATGAGTGAGACCCTTACCATAGGGATAAAAGAGTTAAAAGAGAAACAGAAATGAAGAGTGGGCAATAAACAAGCTTGGAAACAGGCTTGATGCAATGAACAGCATGCTGAAAGAAGCAGAGGAACAAATAAGTGACCTAGAAAACAAAGTATGGAAAGTAATCAAATGAACAAAGGAGAGAAAAAAGAATTACACAAAATGAGGATAGGCTTCGGGAACTCAGTGCCTCCATCAAATCTAATAACATTTATACTATAGGAGTCCCAGAAGAAGAAGAGAAAAGGGGGCAGAAAATTTATTCAAAGAAATAATAGCAGAAAACTTCTCTAATCTGGGGAAGGAAACAAACATCCAGATCCAGGAGGTGCAGAGAACTGCCATCAAAATCAACAAAAGCAGGCCAACACCAAGACACATTGTGATTAAATTTGCAAAATATAGTGATAAAGAAAAAAAAAATCTTAAAAGCAGCAAAACAACAGAAGTCCTTAACTTAGAAGGAAAAACCCATAAGGCTAGCTGGAGATTTCTCAACAGAACTTTGACAAGCCAGAAGAGAATGGCATGATACATTCAACATTCTCATTGGGAAAAATCTGTAGCCAAGAATGTTTTATCCAGCAAGGCTATCATTGAGAACAGAAGGAGAGATAAAGAGTTTCCCCGGCTAAAAAAAAAGAAAGGAGTTCATGACCACTAAACCAGCCCTGCAAAAAATGTTAAAGGGAACTCCTTGAGAACCAAAAGTGATAAAGATAAGAGAAAATCTCCAGAAACAATGACAAAACAAGTAATAAAATGGAAGTAAATACATAATAATAGACAATTCAGTAAGTTATAACTATAGTAAATATTATCTATCAATAATTACTTTGAATGTCAATGGACTAAACTCTCTGATTAAAAGTTACAGGGTGTCAGAATGGATGAAAAAAAAAAACAAGACCAATCTATATGCACACTACAGGAGACTTATAATAGACCTAGAGACACATGCAGAAGCAAAGGGATGAAGAGACATTTATCATGCAAATGGATGCCAAAAGAAAGCCACAGTAGCGATATTTCTATTGGAAAAACTAGACTGTAAACCAAAGACTGTAATAAGAGAGAAAGGAGGGCACTATATAATCATAAAGGGGACAATCCAAGAAGATATAACAATTATAGATATTTATGCACCAACATGGGAGCACCCAAATATGTAAAACAATTAATAAAAACATATGTGATATAATAATAGTAGGGAATTTTAAAACCCACTTACATCAACAGACAGATCATCAAAACAAAAAATAGACAAGGAAACAATGGCTTTGAATGACACACTGAATCAGATGGACTTAACAGATTATTCAGAACATTTCACCCTAAAGCAACAGAATGCACATTCTTTTTGAGTGCTCATGGAACATTCTCCAGAATATATAACTTATTAGGTCACAAAACAAGCCTCAAGAAATACAAAAAAACTGAAATCATAATGCACCTTTTCTGACCATAATGCAATGAACCTAGAAATCAACCATAAGAAAAAAATCTGGAAAGACCACCAGTACATGCTACCAAACAATGAATGGGTCAACAAGGAAATCAAAGAAGAAATATAAAAATACATGGAAATAAATGAAAAATGAAAACACAAAGGTCTAAAATCTTTGGGATGCAGCAAAAACAGTCCTAAGAGGGAAGCATATAGCAATGCAGGTCTACTTTGACAAGCAAGAAAAGTCTCAAATAATCAACCTCATCTTATACAAAAAGGAGCTAGAAAAAGAAAAACAAATGAGCATAATGGCAGCATAAGAAAGTAAATAATAAAGATTAGAACAGAAATAAATGATATAGAAACTAAAGATGCCATAGAAGGTATCAATGAAATTAGGTTTTTCTTTGAGAAATTAATAATTGATAAACTTCTAGTCAGACTTATCATAAAAGAAAAAAGACCAAATGAGACATAAATAAATAAGTAAATAAATAAAATCACAAATGAGAGAGGAGAAATGACGATGAATACCACAGAACTAGGATTTTAAGAGATATTATAAAAAACTATAAACTGACAAATTGGATAACCCAGAAGACATGGATAAATTCCAAAGACATATATCCTACCACAACTGAAACAAGAAGAAAAAGAAAACTTGAACAGACTGATAACCAGCAAAGAAATTGAATCAGTGATCAAAAAGCCCATAACAAAATAAAAGTCTAGGACCAGATGGCTTCACAGGGAAATTCTACCAAACATTTAAAGAAGAGCTAATACCTATTCTTCTCAAACTTTTCCAATAAATAGAAAACGGAAGAAAACTTCTAAATTCATTATATGAGATCAGGATTACCTTGATATCAAAATTAGGGGATCCCTGGGTGGCGCAGCGGTTTGGCGCCTGCCTTTGGCCCAGGGCGCGATCCTGGAGACCCGGGATCGAATCCCACGTCGGGCTCCCGGTGCATGGAGCCTGCTTCTCCCTCTGCCTGTGTCTCTGCCTCTCTCTCTCTCTCTGTGACTATCATAAATAAATAAAAAAAATTAAAAAAAAACAAAACAAAACAAAATCAGACCAAGACTCAACTAAAATAGAGAACTATAGGCCAATATCTCTGATGAACATGAATGCAAAAATTCACAATAAAATACTAGCAAAATGAATCTAACAGTATTTTAAAAAATCATTAACCACGATCAAGTGGAATTTATTCCTGGGTTCCAAGGCTGATTCAATATTTGCAAATCAATCAACACAACACATCACATTAATAAAAGGAAGGATAAGGGCCATATGATCATTTCAATACATGTAGAAAAAGCATTTGACAATAATCATTCATGACAAAAACTCAAAAAAGTAGGTTTGGGGAAACATATATCAACATAATAAAGGCCATATATGAAAAACCCATAGCAAATATCATTGTCAATGGGGGAAAAACGGAAAGTTTTTCTTTTATGGTCAGAAATACAACAGGGATGTCCACTCCTACCACTGTTACTTAACATAGTACTGGAAGCCGTAGCCACAACAGACAACAAAAAGAAATAAAAACCATCCAAATCATCAAGAAAGACATAAAATTTCACTATTTGCAGAAGACAGTACTCTATACAGAAAACCTGAGAGACTCCACCAAAAAGCTACTAGAACTGATAAACAAATTTAGCAAATTCTCAGGATATAAAATCAATGTAAAGAAATCTGTTGCATTTCTATACACCAAGAATGAAGCAGCAGAAAGGGAAATTAAGGAATCCATCCCCAAACAATAAGATACCTAGGAATAAACCTAACCAAAGAGGTGAAAGACCTGTACTCTAAATACTATGAAAAACTGATGAAAGAAACTGAAGATGACCAAAGAAATGGAAAGATATCCTAGGCTTATGGATTGGAAGAAAGAAATATCGTTAAAATGTCTGTACTACTCAAAAAAATCTACACATTTAATGCAATCCCTATCAAATACCAACAGGATTTTTCACAAAGCTAGAACAAACAATCCTACAATTTATATGAAAGCCAAAAAACTACCCCACATAGCCAAAGCCTCCTTGGGGGGGAAAAAAAAAAGAAAAAAAAAAACAGCTGGAAGAATAACAAATCCGGACTTCAAATTAGTTTACAAAGTTCTAGTAATCAAAATGGAATGGTATTCACAAAAATAGACATATAGATCAATAGAACAGAATAGAAAATCCAGAAATTAACCCATAACTATATGGTCAATTAATTTTTGACAAAGCAAGGAAGAATATCCAATAGGAAAAATACAGTCTCTTCAACAAATGGTGTTGAGAAAACTGAGCAGCAACATGCAAAAGAGTGAAACTAGACCATTTTCTTACATCATACACAAAAATAAATTCAAGATGGATTAAGGACCTAAATGTGAGACCTGAAACCATGAAAATACTAGAAGACAGCTCAGGCAGTAATTTCTCTGACATTGACAATAGCAACGTTTTTTAGATATGCCTCTTGAATCAATCAAGGGAAACAAAAGCAAAAACAACTATTAGGACTACATCAAAATAAAAAAACAGACAAGACTTCTGCACAGCAAAGGAAACCTTCAACAAAACTAAAAAGCAACTCATGGAACAAAGGAAGATATTTGCAAATGACATATCTGATAAAGGATTAGTATCTAAAATATATAAAGAACTTATAAAATGCAACATCCAAAAATGAATAGTCCAATTAAAAAAACAGGCAGAAGACATGAATAGATATTTTTTTCCAAAGTAGACATACATATGGCTAACAGACACACGATAAGATGCTCAACATTACTCATCATCAGGGAAATGCAAATCAAAACTATAATGAGATATGTCACACATGTCAGAATGGCTAAAATCAAAATAACCAGAAACAAGTGTTGGCAAAAATGTGGAGAAAGGGAAATCCTCTAGTGCTATTGGTGGGAAATGCAAACTGGCACAGCTACTCTTGAAAACAGTATGGAGGTTCTTCAAAAAGTTAAAAGTAGAACTATACTATGATCCAGCAATTGCACTACTAGCTATTTATCCAAAGAATAAAAAAATACTCAATCAAAGGGTTATATGCACCCTGATGTTTACAGCAGCATTATCTACAGTAGCCAAATTATGGAAACAACCCATGTCCATCCACTGATGAATGGATAAAGAAGAATAGTGTATGCGTATATATACATGTGTGTGTGTGTGTGTGTGTATAATGGTATATATATATAATATATAATGGTATACATATAATATATAATGGTATATATATATATATAATGGAATATTACTCAGCCATCAAAAAGAATGAAATCTTGTCATTTCCAATAATATGAATGGAGTTAGAGTATTACTCTAAGTGAAATAAGTCAATCAGAAAAAGACAAATACCATCTGATTTTATTCATATGTGAAAATTAAGAAACAAAACAAGCAAAGTGAAAACAATGGGAGACAAACCAAGAAACAGACTTTTTTTTTTAAAGATTGTATTTACTTATTCATGATAGACACACACAGAGAGAGAGAGAGAGAGAGAGAGGCAGAGACACAGGCAGAGGGAGATGCAGGCTCCATGCCAGGAGCCCGACGTGGGACTTGATCCCAGGACTCCAGGACTGTGCCCTGGACCAAAGGCAGGCACTAAACCACTGAGCCACCCAGGGATCCCCAAGAAACAGACTTTTAACCATAGAGAACAAATTGATAGTTACCTGAATGGAGATGGGTGGGGAAGGCGAAATAGGTGATGGGAATTAAGGAGGACACTGGTTGTGATGAGCACTGAGTGTTGTATGAGAATGTTGAATCACTGTATTGTACACCTGAAACTAATATTACACTGTACGTTAACTAACGGGAGTTTAAATAAAAACTTAAAAAAATACCATTTCATTTCATCTTTAATCCATTTCTTTGCTTAATTTTTAAAGTCTATAATTGCTAGATATGAAGCCATCATATTTTAAAGGCACTTGATGATATTGTGAAGCTACCCTACAAGAGATGTTCTAGATTCACTTCCCACCAACAAAATATGAGAGGACATGAGATTATCATTGTTAGCTTTTACCTAGAAGTACATTCCGTGGACAAGCAACAGCAGTATCGAAAGCTTGATTGCATGTGTACCCCTTATTTACTTATGCCATTGAGCAAATTGATCAGTTATTCCCCTAGGAAAACTATAGCTACTTATATTATGAAATATGTTCTTGTATGAGTGCATTATATATGAATTTCAAGTGAGTGCACTGAATTTAATAAAAAAACTCCCTCAGAATATGAAAACTGTTATGACTTATTTCTCACATAACACCAAACACTTTTGGAATCCAGAAGATGGTTAGAATAGGTGAGTTTTAAGTGAAGTGAGTTACTCTCACAATGAATCACATCAATCTTATGGCTCTTCTGAGCACAATTTTCCTACTTCTTCAGCCCCGAGAGTCCTTATTATTTCACTGTCCACATCTTCATGTGATGCCAGTTGCCCAAGATGCTGGAGGCAAACAACAAGCAAAGAACTTCATGGCAAGTTGGTTTGGTTCCTCATCAACTACAGCAGCATTGGCCTC